>NC_092252.1:21742369-22042369 GCF_036320965.1 Panulirus ornatus | reverse complement strand
AGTCTGTCTGTTTACTGAGACCAGCGCTTCCGGCCAAGTCGTTCTATCTACTGAGACCAGACCTACAGGTTAAGTATGTCCATCTAATTAGACTAGAGCTACTGGCGAGGTCTGTCTATCTACTGAAACCAGATGTGCCGGCAAAGTCTGTCTATCTACCAGGGCATGAGCTGCCGGGGAAGTCTATCTATCTACAGAGACCAGAGCGATCGGCTACGTCTGTTTATCTATTGAGACAAGGGGTGTCGGCCAAGTCTGTCTATCTACTGAGATCAGAACTGCCAGCCAAGATTGTCTATCTATTGAGATCAGAGCTGCCGGCCAAGTCTGTCTATCTACTGAGAGCAAAGGTGCCGGCTAAGTCTGTCTATCTACTGAGACTAGAGCTATAGGTCAATCTATCTATCTACAGAGACCAGAGCACCGGCCACGTCTGTCTATCTAATGAGACCAGAGTTGCCGGTCAAGTGTGTCTATCTGCAAAGGCCAGAGCTGCCAGCCAAGTCTGTCTATCTACTGAGACCAGAGCTGCTGGCCACATCTGTCTGTCTACTGAGACCAGAGCTACTGACCACTCCTGTCTATCTACTAGGACCAGAGCTACCGTCTAAATCAATCTATCTACTGAGACTAGAGCTGCTGGCCATGTCATTCTGTCTACTGAGAATATAGCTACCGGCCACATCTGTCTGTTTACTGAACCAGAGTTACCGGCAAAGTCTGTCTATCTACTAAGACCAGAGCTGCCGACTGAGTCTGTCTATCTAATGAGACCAGAGCGGCCAGCCAAGATTGTCTATTTACTGAGACCAGCGCTTCCGGCCAAGTTGTTCTCTCTACTGAGACCAGACCTATAGGTCAAGTATGTCCATCTAATTAGAATAGAGCTACTGGCGAAGTCTGTCTACCAACTGAAACCAGATGTGCCGGCAAAGTCTGTCTATCTACTGAGACATGAGCTGCCGGGGAAGTATATCTATCTACAGAGACCAGAGCGATCGGCTACATCTGTTTATCTATTGAGACAAGAGGTGTCGGCCAAGTCTGTCTATCTACTGAGATCAGAACCGCCAGCCAAGATTGTCTATCTATTGAGATAAGAGCTACCGGCCAAGTCTGTCTATCTACTGAGAGCAAAGGTGCCGGCTAAGTCTGTCTATCTACTGAGACTAGAGCTATAGGTCAATTCTGTCTATCTACAGAGACCAGAGCCACCGGCCACGTCTGTCTATCTAATGAGACCAGAGTTGCCGGCCAAGTCTGTCTATCTACAAAGGCCAGAGCTGCCAGCCAAGTCTGTCTATCTACTGAGACCAGAGCTGCTGGCCACATCTGTCTGTCTACTGAGACCAGAGCTACCGACCACTCCTGTCTATCTACTAGGACCAGACCTACTGTCCAAATCAATCAATCTACTGAGACCAGAGCTGCCGGCCATGTCATTCTATCTACTGAGAATATAGCTACTGGCCACATCTGTCTGTTTACTGAGACCAGAGTTACCGGCAAAGCCTGTCGATCTACTGAGACCAGAGCTACCAGCCCCGTCTGTTGATCTACTGAGATCAGAGCTGCCGGCCAAGTAAGTCAATCTACTGAGACCAGAGCTGCAGGGCACGTCTGTCTATCAAATGAGACCAGGGCTACCGGCCACTTCTGTCTGTCTACTGAGACTATAGCTACCGGCCACGTCTATCTGTCTACTGAGACTTAAGTTTCAGGCCAAATCTGTCTATCTGCTGAGACCAGAGTTGCTAGCAAAGTCTCTCTATCTGCTGAGACCAGAGCTACAGGTTAAGTCTGTTTATCTATTGAGACCAAAGCTGCCGGTATAGTCTGTCCATCTACTGAGACCAGAATTACCGGCCACGTTTGTTTATCTACTGAGACCAGAGCTACCGGCCAAGTCTGTCTGTCTACAGAGAGCAGAGCTGCCGGCGAAGTCTATCTATCTACAGAGACTAGAGCGATCGGCTACGTCTGTCTATCTATTGAGACCAGATATGCCGGTCAAGTCTGTCTATCTAATAAGATCAGAACTGCCAGCCAAGATTGTCTAACTATTGAGATCAGAGCTACCAGCCAAGCCTGTCTATCTACTGAGACCAGAGGTGCCGGCAAAGTCTGTCTATCTACTGAGACCAGAGCTGTTGGCCAAGACTATCTATCTACTGAGAACAGAGCTGCCGGCCAAGTCTGTCTATCTACTGAGACCAAGGCTGCATGCCACGTCTATCTATCTAATGAGATAAGAGCTACCGACCACGTCTGTCTCTCTACTGGGACAATAGCTATCTTCCACGTCTATCTGTCTAGTGAGACCAAAGTTACCGGCCAAGTCTGTAAATCTGCTTAGATCAGAGTTGCCAGCCAAGTCTGTCTATGCACTGAGACCAGAGCTACTGGTCAAGTCTATCTGTCTATTGAGACCAGAGGTGCCGGCCGAGTCGCACTACCTGTTGAGATCAGAACTGCCGGACAAGATTGTGTATTTAATGAGATCAGAGCTAACGGCAAAGTCTGTCTATCTACTGAGACTAGAGGTGCCGTCCAAGTCTGTCTATCTACTAAGACGAGAGCTGCCGGCGAAGTCTGTCTATCTACAGAGACCAGAGCTACCGGCTAAGTCTGTCTATCTACTGAGACATGAACGGCCGGCCACGTCTGTCTGTCTACTGAGACCAGGGCTGCCGGCCAAGTCTGTCTATCTAATGAGACCAGAGATGCCAGGCAAGTCTTTCTATATACTGAGACCAGAGCTGCCGGCCAAGTCTGTTTGTCTACTGAGACCAGAGCTATTGGCTTAGTCTGTCTATCTACTGAGACCAGAGCTACCGGCCACGTCCGTCTGTCTACTGAGACCATAGCTGCCGGTCACGTCTGTCTGTCTGCGGAGACGAGAGTTACCGGCCAAGTTTGTCTATCTACTGAGATCAGATCTACCGGCCAAGTCTGCCTATCTACTGAAATGAGACGTGCCGGCCAAGTCTGTCTATGTAATGAGACCGGAACTTCCGGCCACATCTGTCTATCTACTGAGACGAGAGCTGCCCGGCCACGTCTCTCTGTCTACTGAGACCATACCTACCGGCCACGTCTGTCTGTTTACTGAGACCAGAGCTATTGGCTTAGTCTGTCTATCTACTGAGACTAGAGCTACCGGCCACGTCCGTCTGTCTACTGAGACCATAGCTGCCGGTCACGTCTGTCTGTCTGCGGAGACGAGAGTTACCGGCCAAGTTTGTCTATCTACTGAGATCAGATCTACCGGCCAAGTCTGCCTATCTACTGAAATGAGACGTGCCGGCCAAGTCTGTCTATGTAATGAGACCGGAACTTCCGGCCACATCTGTCTATCTACTGAGACGAGAGCTGCCCGGCCACGTCTCTCTGTCTACTGAGACCATACCTACCGGCCACGTCTGTCTGTTTACTGAGACCAGAGTTATCGGCAAAGTCTGTCTATCTATTAAGATCAAACCTGAAAGCCTATCTAATGAGATCAGAGCTACTGGCATAGTCTGTCTATCTACCGAGACTAGAGGTGCCATCCAAGTCAGTCTGTCTACTGAGACGAGAGCTGCCGGCGAAGTCTGTCTATCTACTGAGACCACAGCTACCGGTTAAGTCTGTCTATCTACTGAGACCTGAACGTCCGGCCACGCCTGTCAGTCTACTGACAACAGAGCTGCCGGCCAAGTCTGTCTATGTAATGAGACCAGAGATGCCAGGCAAGTCTTTCTATCTACTGAGAACAAAGATGCCGGCCAAGTGTGTCTATCTACTGAGACCAGAGCTGTTACCAAGTCTGTCTATCTACTAATACCAGAGCTGCCGGTCACGTCTGTTTATCTACTGAGACCAGAGCTACCGGCCACGTCTGTCTGTCTACTGAGACCATAGCAACCGGGCACGTCCATCTGCCTAATGAGACCAGATTTACTGGCCAAGTCTGCCTATCTACTGACACCAGACGTGTCGGCTAAGTCTGTCTTTCTAATGAGACCAGAACTGCCGGCCATATCTGTCTATCTACTGAGACTAGAGCTGCCGGCCATGTCTGTCTATCTACTGAGACCAGAGCTGCAGGCCACGTCTGTCCATCAAATGAGACCAGATCTACCTGTCACGTCTGTCTCTCTACTGAGACCTTAGCTACCGGCCACGTCTATCTGTCTACCGAGACCAAAGTAACCAGCCAAGTCTCTCTATCTGCTGAGACCAGAGTTGCCAGCCAAGTCTGTCTATCTACTGAGACCAGAGATACCGGTCAAGAGTGTCTATCTGTTAAGACCAGAGGTGCCGGCCAAGTCTGGCTATCTACTGAGACGATAGCTGCCGGCGAAGTCTGTCTATCTACTGAGACCAGAGCTACCAGCTATGTATCTACTGAGACCTGAACGGCCGGCCACGTCGGTCTGTCTACTGACACCAGAGCTGCCGGCCAAGTCTGTCGATGTAATGATACTAGAGATGCCAGCTTAGTCTTTCTATATACTGAGACCAGAGCTACCGGTGATGTCTGTCTATCTACTATGACCAGAGCTCATGGCCAAGTCTGTCTATCTACTGAGACCAAAGCTGCTGGTCACACCTGTTTATCTACTGAAACCAGAGCTACCGGCCACGTCTGTCTGTCTACTGAGACCATAGCAGCCGGGCACGTCTGTCTGTCTACTGAGACCAGAGTTACCAGCCAAGTATGTCTATCTACCCAGACAAGAACTACCGGCCAAGTCTGCCTATCTACTGAAACCAGACGTGCCGGCCACGTCTGTCTATCTAATGAGACCAGAATGCCGGCCACATCTGTCAATCTACTGAGACCAAAGCTGCCGGCCATGTCTGTCTATCTACTGAGACCATAGCTACCGACCACGTCTGTCTGTTTACTGAGACCAGAGTTACTGGCAGAGTCTGTCTATCTACTGAGACCAGAGTTACAGGCCACGTCTGTCGATATACTGAGACCAGAGCCACCGTTCAGATCTGTCTATCTATTGAGACGAGGGGTGCCGGCCAAGTCTGTCTATCTACTGAGATCAGACCTGCCAGCCAAGATTTTCTGTCTAATGAGATCAGAACTACCGGCTAAGTCTATTTATCTACTGAGACCAGAGGCGCCTGCCGAGTCTGTCTATCTACTGAAACCTGAGCTGCCGGCCAAGTCTGTCTATTCACTGAGATTAGAACTACCGGTTAAGTCTGTCTATCTACTGAGACCAAATGTGCCGGCAAAGTCTGTCTATCTTCTGAGACCAGAGGTGCCGGTCAAATCTTTCTATCTCCTGAGACCAGAACAGGCGGCCAAGTCTGTCTACCTACTGAGACCACAGCTACCGGCTTAGTCTATCTACTGAGACCAGAGCTACGGGTCAATTATGTCTATCTAATGAGACCAGAACTACCGGCGAAGTCTGTCTCTCTAATGAAACAAAATATGCCGGCCAAGTCTGTCTATCACTGAGACCAGAGCTGCCAGCCAAGTCTGTCTATCTACTGAGAACATAGCTACCGGACACGTCTGTATATCTACTGAGACCAGATGTGCCGGCAAAGTTTGTCTATCTACTGAGACCAGAGATGCCGGTCAAATCTGTCAGTCTCCTAAGACCAGAGCTGCCGTCCAAGTCTCTCTACCTACTGAGACCAGAGCTAGAGGCTAAGTCTCTCTATCTACTGAGACCAGAGCTACAGGAAAAGTATGTCTATCTAATGAGATCAGAGCTACCAGCGAAGTCTGTATACCTAATGAAACCAGAGGTGCTGGCCATGTCTATCTATCACTGAGACCAGAGCTGCCGGCCAAGTCTGTCTATCTACTGAGAACATAGCTACCGGACACGTCTGTCTGTCTACTGAGAGCAGAGTTAGCGGCCAAGTCTCTCTATCTACTGGGACCGGAAATACCGGCCAAGTCTGTCTATCTAATGACCCCAGAGCTACCGGCCACGTCCATCTATCTAGTGAGACCAGAACTACCGGCCAAGACTATCTATCTACTGAGATTAGAGCTACCGGCCAAGTCTGTCTATCTACCGAGACCAGAGGTGCCGGCCACGTCTGTCTATCTGCTGAGACTACAGGAGCCAGCCAGGTTTGTCTATCTACTGAGAACAGAGCTGCCGACCAAGACTGTCTATCTACTGAGACCACAGCTTCCTCCTAAGTGTGTTTATCTACTAACACCAGAGCTACCGGCCAAGTCTGTCTATCTATTGAGAACAAAGCTGCCGGCCATTTACTGAGACCAGAACTACCGGCCAAGTTTATCTATCTACTGAAACCACAGCTACAGGTCAAGTCTGTCTATCTGCTGAGACCAGAGCCACAGGTCAATTGAGTCTATCTAATGAGACCAGAGCTAACGGCAAAGTCTGTCTCTCTACTGAAACCAGAGGTGCCGGCCAAGTCTGTCTATCTACTGAGACCAGAGCTACCGGCCAAGTCTGTCTACCTACTGAGTTCAGAGCTACCAGCCAAGCCTGTCTATCTACTGAGACCAAAGCTGCTAGCAAAGTCTATCTATCTACAGAGACGAAAGCGAACGGCTACGTCTGTGTATGTATTGAGACCAGAGGTGCCGCCAAGTCCCTCTATCTACTGAGATCAGAGCTGCCAGCCAAGATTGTCTATCTATCGAGATCAGAGCTACCGGCCAAGTCAATCTATCTACTGAGACCAGAGGTGCCAGCCGATTCTGTCTATCTACTGAGACCAGAGCTGCCGGCCAGGTTTGTCCATCTACTGAGACCAGCGCTACCGGCTAAGTCGTTCTATCTACTGAGACCAGAGATACAGGTCAAGCATGTATATCTAATTAGACTAGAGGTACTGGCGAAGTCTGTCTATCTGCTGAAACCAGATGTGCCGGCCTAGTCTGTCTATCTACTGAGACCAGAACTACCGGCCACATCTGTATATCTGCTGAGACCAGAGCTACCGGTTAAGTCTCTCTATCTACTGAAACTAGAGCTACCGGCGAAGTCTATCTATCCACAGAGACCAGAGCGATCGGCTACGTCTCTCTATCTATTGAGACTAGATGTGTCGGTCAAGTCTGTCTATCTCCTGAGATCAGAACTGCCAGCCAAGATTGTCTATCTATTGAGATCAGAGCTACCGGCCAAGACTGTGTATCTACTGAGACCAGAGGTGCCGGCTAAGTCTGTCTATCACTGAGACTAAAACTACCGGTCAATTCTGTCTATCTACAGAGACCAAGCCACCGGCCACATCTGTCTATGTAATGAGACCAGAGCTGCCGGCCAAGTCTGTCTATGTAATGAGACTAGAGCTGCCGGCCAAGTCTGTCTATCTACTGAGACCAGAGCTGCTGCCCACATCTATCTTTCTACTGGGACCATAGCTCCAGGCGACTCCTGTCTATTCACTAGGACCAGAGCTACCGGCCACGTCTGTTTATCTACTGAGACCTGAGCTGCCGGCCAAGTCTGTCTATCTACTGAGAACAGACTTCCCGACCAAGTTTGTCTATCTTCTTAGCCCAGAGATGCCGGCCAAGTCTGTCTATCTGATGAAACGAGAGCTGCCGGCCAAGTCTGTCTATCTACTGAGACCAGAGCCAACGGCCACGTTTGTCTGTCTACTAAGATCTGAGCTACCGGCCACGTCTGTCTATTTACTGAGACCAGAGCTGCCGGCGAAGGCAATCTATCTACAGATACCAGATTGATCGGCTACGTCTGTCTATCTATCAAGACCAGAGGTGCCGGAACAGTCTCTCTATCTACTGAGCTCAGAACTGCTGGCCAAGATTGTCTATCTAATGAGCTCAGAGTTACAGGCCAAATCATTCTATCTACTGAGACCAGAGCTACCGGCCAAGTCTGTCTATCTACTAAGACCAGAACGGCCGGAAAAGTCTGTCTGTCTACTGAGACCAAAGCTGCCGGCCGAGTTTGATTATCTAATAAGACCAGAGATTCCGGCCAATTCAGTCTGTTTGTTGAGACCAGACCTGCCGGCTAAGTCGGTCAATCCACTGATACCAGAGCTACCGGCCAAGTCTCTCTATCTTCTGAGACCAGAGGTGCCGGCAAAGTCTGACTATATGCTGACACCAGAGCTGCCGGCCACGTCTGTCTATCTACTGAGATCTGAGCTACCGGCCACGTCTGTCTATCTGCTGACACCAGCGCTTTTAGCCTCGTCTGTCTATCTACTGAGACCATAGCTACCTGCCAAGTCTGTCTATCTACTGAGACCAGAGCTACCGGTCAAGTGTGTCTATTTATGGAGACCGGAGGTACAAGCCAAGTCTGTATATCTACTGAGATCAGAGCTACCGGCCAAGTCTGTCTATTTACTGAGACCAGAATTACCGGCCACATCTGTCTATCTACTGAGACTAGAGCTACCGGCCAAGTCTGTCTATCTACTGAGACCAGAGCTACCGGCGAAGTCTATCTATCCACAGAGACCAGAGCGATCGGCTACTGCTGTCTATCTATTGAGACCAGAGGTGTCGGCCAAGTCTGTATATCTTCTAAGATCAGAACTGCCAATCAAGATTGTCTATGTATTGAGATCAGAGCTACCGGCCAAGTCTGTCTATCTATTGAGACCAGAGGTGTCGGCCAAGTCTGTATATCTTCTAAGACCAGAACTGCCAGCCAAGATTTTTTGTCTATTGAGATCAGAGCTACCGGCCAAGTCTGTCTATCTACTGAGACCAGAGGTGCCGGCCACATCTGTCTATCACTAAGACTAGAGCTACCGGTCAATTCTGTCTATCTCCAGAGACCAGAGCCACCGGCCACATCTGTCTATCTAATGAGACCAGAGCTGCCAGGCAAGTCTGTCTATCTACAGAGACCAGAGCTGCCGGCCTAGTCTGTCTATCTACTGAGACCAGAGCTGCTGGCCACATCTGTCTGTCTACTGAGACCATAGCTACCGACCACTCATGTCTATCTACTAGGACCAGAGCTCCCGGCCAAGTCTGTCTATCTACTGAGACAAGAGCTGCCGGCCAAGTCTGTCTGTCTACTGAGACCAAACTTGCCGGACAAGTCTCTCTATCTACTGAGACCAGAGCTACCTTCCACGTCTGTCTATCTACTGACATCAGAGCCACCGGCCAAGTCTTTCTCTCTACTGAGACCAGACCTGCTGGTCAAGTCTATCTACCTACTGAGATCAGAGCGACCGGTTACGACTGTCTATCTATTGATACCAGAGGTGCCGGAAAAGTCTCTCTATCTACTGAGATCAGAACTGCCTGCCAAGATTGTCTATCTAATGAGATCAGAGCTACCGGCCATGTCTGTCTATCTACTGACACCAGAGAGGCCGGCAAAGTCTATCTACTAGGACCAGATCTGCCGGCCGAGTCTGTCTATTTAATGAGACCAGAGATTCCAGCCAATTCTGTCTATCTATTGAGATGAGAGCTGCCGGCCAAGTCGGTCTATCTATCGATATCAGATCTACCGGCCAAGTCTGTCTATCTTCTGAGACCAGAGGTGCCGGCCAAATCTGTCTATCTACTGAAACCAGTGCTACCGGCCACGTCTGTCTATCTACTGAGACTTGAGCTTCCGGCCACGTCTGTCTATCTACTGAGACCAGAGCTGCCAGCCTCATCTGTCTATCTACTGGGACCATAGCTATCGGCCACATCTGTCTGTCTGCTGAGACCAGAGTCATCGGCCAAGTCTATCTATCTACTTAGACTAGAGCTACCGGCCAAGTCTGTCTATCTACTGAGACCAGAGCTACCGGTCAAGTGTGTCTATCTATTGAGACCAAAGGTACAAGCCAAGTCTGTCTGTCTACTGAGACCAGAGTTGCAGGCCAAGTATGTGTATCTAATGAGACCAGAGCTATCGGCGAAGTCTGTCTATCTACTGAAATCAGAGGTACCGGCCAAATCTGTCAATGTACTGATACCAGAGTTACCGACCAAGTCTGTCTATCTACTGAGACCAGAGCTACCGGCGAAGTCTGTCTATCTACTGAAACCAGAGGTACCGGCCAAATCTGTCAATGTACTGATACCAGAGTTACCGACCAAGTCTGTCTATCTACTGAGACCAGAGCAGCCGGACAAGTCTGCGTATCTGGTGAGACTAGAGCTGCTGGACACGTGTATCTATCTACTTAGACCAGATCTATTTGCCAGGTCTATCTATCTACTGATATCAGAGGTTCCGGCCACGTCTGTCTATCTATTGACAACAGAGTTGCCGGCCAAGTCTGTCTTTCTACTGAGACCAGAGGTGCCGGCTAAGTCTGTCTATCTACTGAGACTAGAGGTGCCGGCCGTCTCTCTGTCTACTGAGACCAGAGCTGCCGGCAACGTCTGTCTACCTACTCAGACTAGGGTTACCGGCCAAGTCTATCTATATCCTGAGACCAGAGCTGCCGGCCACGTTTGTCTGTCTACTGAGACCAGACCTACCGGCCACGTCTGTCTGTCTACTGACATAAGAGCTACCGGCCATCTTTCTATCTACTGAGGCAAGAAGTGCTGGCCAAGTCTGTCTCTGTACTGACACAAGAGTTACCAGCCAAGACTGTCTTTCTACTGAGACCAGAGCTACCTTCCAAGTCAACATATCTACTGAACCCAGAGCTCCCAGACAAGTCTGTCTATTTCCTGAGACCTGAGCGACCGCCTACGTCTGTCTATCCAATGAGACCAGAGGTTCCGGCCAAGTCTGTCTACCTACTGAGAATAGAACTGCCACCCAAGATTGTCTATCTAATAAGATCAAAGCTACTGGCCAAGTCTGTCTATCTACTGAGACCAGAGCTACCGGCGAACTCTGTGTATCTACTGAGACCAGAGCTACCGGCCAAGTTTGTCTACCTACTGAGAGCAGAGAGGCCGCCTAAGTCTGTCTATCTACTGAGATCAGAGCAACTGGCCAAATTTGTCTATCTACTGAGACCAAAACGGCCGGCTAAGTCTATCTGCTGAGACCACAGCTGCCGGCCACATCTGTCTATCTACTGAGACCATGCCAACCCGCCAAGTTTGTCTATCAACTTAGACGAGATCCACCGGCCAAGTCTGTCTATCTACTGAGACCAGAGCTACCGGCAAAGTCTGTCTATCTACTGAGGCCAGAGCTGCCGGCCACGTCCGTCTATCCGCTGAGCCCAGAGGTACCGGCTGTCTGTCTACCTGCTGAGACCAGAGGTACCGGCCAAGTTTGTCTATCTACTGAGACCATAACGGCCGGCTAAGTCTGTCTCTCTACTGAGACAAGAGCTGCCGGCCACATCTGTCTATCTACTGAGACCATGACTACCGGCCAAGTTTGTCTGTCTACTTAGACCAAAGCTACCGGCCAAATCTGTGTATCTACTGAGACCAGAGCTACCGGCCATGTCCGTCTATCTTCTGAGACCAGAGCTACCGGCCAAGTCTGTCTATCTACTGAGACAAGAGCTGTCGGCCAAGTCTATCTATCTGATGAAATCAGAGCGACTAGTTACGTCTGTCTATCTATTCAGACCAGAGATGCCGGCCAAGTCTCTCTATTTACTGAGATCAGAACTGCCGGCCAATATCATCTATCTAATGAGATCAGAGCGACCAACTAAGTCTGTCTATCAAATGAGACCAGAGCTACCAGCAAGGTCTGTCTATCTACTGAGACCAGAGCTGCCGGCCGAGTCTGTCTATCTGATGAGACCAGAGATGCCGGTCAATTCTGCCTATCTATTGACACCAGAGCTGCCGGCCAATTCGGTCTATCTACTGACAGGAGAGCTGCCGGCCAAATCTGTCTATCTACTGAGACCACAGGAGCCGGCCAAGTCTGTCTATATACTGAGACCAGAGCTCCCGATCACGTCTGTCTATCTACTGAAACCAGAGCTACCGGCCACATCTGTCTGTCTACTGAAACCAGAGTTACCGGCCAAGTCTGTCTATCTAATGAGACAGGACCTACCGGACACGTCTGTCTGTCTACTGACATCAGAGCTACCGGCGATGTCTGTCTATCTACTGACACCAGAGTTACCAGCCAAGTCTGTCTATCTACTGAGACCAGAGCTACCTTCCAAGTCAACACATCTACTGAAACCAGACAAGTCTATCTATCTACTGAGACCAGAGCGAACGGCTACGTCTGTCTATCCATTGAGACCAGAGGTCCCAGCCAAGTCTGTCTACATACTGAGACTAGAATTGCCAGCCAAGATTGTCTATCTAATGAGATCAATGCTACTGGCCAAGTCTGTCTATCTACTGAGACCAGAGCTACCGGCAAAGTCTGTCTATCTACTAAGACCAGAGCTACTTGCCAAGTTTGTCTATCTACTGAGATCAGAGAGGCCGCCTAGGTCTGTGTATCTATTGAGATCAGAGCAACTAGCCAAGTTTGTCTATCTACTGAGACCAGAAAGGCCGGCTAAGTCTATCTATCTACTGAGACCACAGCTGCCGGCCAAATCTGTCTATCTACTGAAACCAGAGCTACCGGCCACCTATGTCTGTCTACCGAGACCATACCTATCGGCCAAGTGTGTCTATCTACTGAGGCCAGAGCTACCGGCCACGTCCGTCTATCCGCGAAGACCAGAGCTACCGGCTAAGTCTGTCTATCTACTGAGACCAGAGCGGCCGCCTAAGTCTGTCTATCTACTGAGATCAGAACTGCCAGCCAAGATTGTCTATTCATTAAGATCAGACCTACCGGCCAATTCTATCTCTCTACTGAGATCAGAGGTGCCGTCCATGTCTGTCTATCTACTGAGATCAGAGCTGTCGGCAAAATCTGTCTATATACTGAGATGAGCGCTACCGGCCAAGTATGTCTATCTTCTGAGACCAGAGCTACAGGTCAAGTGAGTCTATCTAATGAGACCAGAGCTACAGGTGAGGTCTGTCTATCTACTGAAAGCAGAGGTGTCGGTCAAGTCTGTCTATCTACTGAGACCAGAGCTACCGGCCACGTCTGTCTATCTGCTGAGACCAGAGCTACCGGCCAAGTCTGTCTATCTCCTGAGACCAGAGCTGCCGGCGAAGAATATCTATCTACAGAGACCAGAGCGACCGGCTATGTCTGTCTATCTATTCAGTCCAGAGGTGTCGCCAAAGTCTGTCTATCTAATGAGATTAGAATTGCTAGCTAAGATTGTCTATCTATTGAGATCAGAGCTACCGGCCAAATCTATCTACTAAGACCAGAAGTGCCGGCCAAATCTGTCTATCTACTGAGACCAGAGGTGCCGGTCAAGTCAGTCTATCTACTCAGACCAGAGCTACCGGCCAAGCCTGTCTGTCTACTGAGACCAGAGCTGCCGGCCAAGTCTGTCTATCTACTGAGGCCAGAGCTGCCAGCCACGTCTGTCGATCTAATGAGACCAGAGCTACTGGCCACATACGTCTGTTTACTGAGGCCATAGCTACCGGCCACGTCTGTCTGTCTACTGAGACCAGAGTTTCCGGCCAAGTCTGTCTATCTACTGAGACCGGAGCTACCTGCCAAATCTCTCTGTCTACTGAGACCAGAGCTACTGTTCAGGTCTGTCTATCTATTGAGACCAGAGGTGCCGGCTAAGTCTGCCTATCTATTGAGATCAGAACTGCCAGCCAAGACTTTATATCTAATGAGATCAGAGCTACCGGCCAAGTCTGTTAATCTAATGAAACCAGAGTTGCCGGCCAAGTCTGTCTATCTAATGACACCAGCGCTACCGGCCAAGTCTGTCTATCTACTGATACCTGAGCGGCCGGCCACGTCTGTCTTTCTACTGAGAGAAGAGCTGCCGGCTAAGTCTGTCTATCTAATGAGACCAGAGCTGCTGGCCAAGTCTGTATATCTACTGAGACCAGTGCTACCGGCCACGTCTATCTATCTAATGAGACGAGAGCTACTGCCACGTATGTCTGTTTACTGAGCCCATAGCTACCGGCCACGTCTGTATGTCTACTGAGACAAGAGTTGCCGGCCAAGTATGTCTATCTACCGAGACCAGAGCCGGCCAAATCTATCTATCTACTGAGACCAGAGCTACCGTTCAAGGCTGTCTGTCTATTGAGACCAGAGGTGCCGGCTAAGTCTGTCTATCTATTGAGATCAGAACTGCCAGCCAAGATTGTATATCTAATGAGATTAGAGCTACCGGCCAAGTCTGTCAATCTAATGAGACCAGAGTTGCCGGCCAAGTCTGTCTATCTACTGAGACTAGAGTTGCCGGCCAAGTCTGTCTATCTCCTCAGACCAGAGCTACCGGCTAAGTCTGTCTATCCAATGCGACCAGAAATATCAGTCAAGTCTGTCTATCTATTGAGACCAGAGGTGCCGGCCAAGTCTGTCTATCTACTGAGATCAGAGCTGCCGGCCAAGTCTCTCTGTCTACTGAGACCAGAGTTACCCGCCAAGTATATCTATCTGCTGAGATCAGAGCGGCCGGCCAAGTCTTTCCATCTACCGAAAGCAGAGCTGCCAGCCAAGTCTGTCAATCTAATGAGACCAGAGATGCCGGCCAAGTCTGTCTGTCGATTGAGATCAGAGATGCCGGCCAAGTCTGTCTATCGATTGAGATCAGAGCTCCCGGCCCAGTCTCTCTATCTACTGAGACCAGAGCTACCGGCCAAGTTTGTCTATCTACTAGGACCAGAGATGCCGGCCAAGTCTATTTATTCACTGATATCAGAGTGACAGCCTCCGTCTATCTGTCTATCGAGACCAGAGGTGCGGGCCAAGTCTCTCTATCTACTGAGATCAAAACTGCCGGCCAATATTGTCTATCTAATGAGATCAGAGCTACCTGCCAAGTCTGTTTATCTACTGAGACCAGAGATGCCGGCCAAGTCTGTCTATCCACTGAGACCAGAGCTGCCGGACAAGTATGTCTGTCTACTGAGACCAGAGCTACCGGCCAAGTCTGTCTGTCTACTGAGAACTGAGCGACCGGCCACGTCTGTCTATCCACTGAGAACAGAGCTGCCGGCAAAGTGTGTCTATCTAATGAGACTAGAGATGCTGGCCAAGTCTGTCTATCTACTGAGACCAGAGCTGCCGGCCAAGTCTGTCTGTCTACTGAGACCAGAGCTGTTGGCTAAGTCTTTCTATATACTGAGTCCAGAGCTGCCGGCCACGTTTGTCTATCTACTGGGACCAGAGCTACGGGCCACGTCTGTCTGTTTACTGAGAACATAGCTGCCAGGTACGTTTGTCTGTCTAATGAGGCCAGAGTTACCGGCCAAGTCTGTCTATCTACTCAGACCAGAGCTACCGGCCATGTCTGTCTATCAATAAGACCAGAGTTACCAGTCAAGTCTGTTTATCTATTTAGAAGAGAGGTGCCAACCCTCTGCCTATATACTGAGATCAGAGCTTCCGGCCTAGTCTGTCTGTCTACTGAGACCAGAGGTGCCTCCCAAGTTTGTCTATGTACTGAGACCAGAGCTTCCGGCAAAGTATGTCTGTCTACTGAGACCAGAGCCACCGGCCAGGTCTATCTATCTACTTAAGCCAGAGCTGCCGGCCAAGTCTGTCTATCTACTGAGACCAGAGCTGCCAGCCAAGTCTCTCTGTCAAATGAGGCCAGAGATGCCGGCCAAGTCCGTATATCGACTGAGATCAGAGCTGCCGGCCAAGTCTGTCTATCTACGTAGACCAAAGTTAACGGCCAAGTCTGTCTATCTACTGAGACCAGAGGTGCGGGCCAAGTCTTATCTATCTAATGAGACCAGAGCTGCCGGCTACGCCTGTTTATCTACTGAGACCAGAGCTACCGGCCACATCTGTCTATCTACCGAGATCAGAGCTGCCGGTCACGTCTGTCTATTTACTGAGATTATAGCTACTGGACACGTCTGTCTATCTAATGAGACCAGAACACCCGCCCAAGTCTGTCTATCAACTGAGACCAGAGCTGCCGGCCATATCTGTCTATCTACTGAGACCAGAGCTACCGGCCACTTCTGTCTATCTACTAGGACCAGAGATACCGGCCAAATCTGTCTACTGAGATCAGAGCTTCCGGCCAAGTCTGTCTGTCTACTAAGACCACAGCTGCTGGCCAATTCTGTCTATCTACTGAGACCGGTGTTGCCGGCCACGTCTGTCTATTTACTGAGACCAGAGCTACCGGCCACGTCTATCTTTCTACTGAGACCATAGCTACTGGCCATGTCTGTCTGTCTTATGAGACCAGTTACCGGCCGAGTATGTCTATCTAGTGAGAGCAGAGCTACTGGTCAAGTCTGTCTATCTACTGAAACCAGAGGTGCCGGCCAAGTCTGTCTATCTACTGAGACCAGAGTTGCTGGCCAAATCTGTCTATCTGCTGATACCATAGCTACCGTCTAAATCTGTCTATCTACTGAGAACAGAGCGGCCGGAAAAGTCTATCTACTGAGACTAGTGCTGCCGGCCAAGTCTGTCTATCTACTGCGACCAGAGCTGGCCAAGTCTGTGTATCTACTGAGACCAGAGCTACCGTTGAAGTCTGTCTATCTATTGAGACCAGAGGTGCCGGCTAAGTCTGTCTATCTATTGAGATCAAAACTGCTAGCCAAGATTGTATATCTAATGAGATCAGAGCTACCGGCCAAGTCTGTCAATCTAATGAGACCAGAGTTGTCGGCCAAGCCTGTCTATCTACTGTGACCTGAGCGGCCGGCCACGTCTGTCTGTCTACTGAGACCAGAGCTGCCGGCTAAGTCTGTCTATCTAATGAGACCAGAGAGGCCAGACAAGTCTGTCTATCTACTAAGACCTGAGCTGCCGGTCACGTCTGTCTGTATACTGAGACTAGAGCTACCGGCCACGTCTGTTTGTGTACTGAGACCATAGCTGCCGGTCACGTCTGTCTGTCTACTGAGACTAGAGTTGCCGGCCAAGTCTGTCTATCTCCTCAGGCCAGAGCTACAGGCTAAGTCTGTCTATCCAATGCGACCAGAAATATCGGTCAAGTCTGTCTATCTATTGAGACCAGAGGTGCCGGCCAAGTCTGTCTATCTACTGAGATCAGAGCTGCCGGCCAAGATTGTCTGTCTAATGAGATCAGAGCTACCGGCCTAATCTGTCTATTTACTGAGCCCAGAGGTGCCGGCCAAGTCTCTCTGTCTACTGAGACCAGAGCTACCCGCCAAGTATATCTATCTGCTGAGATCAGAGCGGCCGGCCAGTCTTTCCATCTACCAAAAGGAGAGCTGCCAGCCAAGTCTGTCAATCTAATGAGACCAGAGATGCCGGCCGAGTCTGTCTATCGATTGAGATCAGAGCTGCCGGCCAAGTCTCTCTATCTACTGAGACCAGAGCTACCGGCCAAGTTTGTCTATCTACTGAGACCAGAGATGCCGGACAAGTCTATTTATTCACTGAGATCAGAGTAATCGCCTACGTCTATCTGTCTATCGAGACCAGAGGTGCCGGCCAAGTCTCTCTATCTACTGAGATCAAAACTGCCGGCCAGTATTGTCTATCTAATGAGATCAGAGCTACCTGCCAAGTCTGTTTATCTACTGAGACCAGAGGGGTCGTCCAAGTCTGTCTATCCACTGAGACCAGAGCTGCCGGCCAAGTATGTCTGTCTACTGAGACCAGAGCTACCGGCCAAGTCTGTCTATCTACTGAGAACTGAGCGACCGGCCAAGTCTGTCTATCCACTGAGACCAAAGCTGCCGGCCAAGTCTGTCTATCTACTGAGACCAGAGATGCCGGCCAAGTCTGTCTGTCTACTGAGTCTAGAGCTGCTAGCCAAGTCTGTCTATGTACTGAGACCAGAGCTGCCGGCCACGTCTGTCTATCTACTGAGACCAGAGCTACGGGCCACGTCTGTCTGTTTACTGAGACCATAGCTGCCAGGCACGTTTGTCTGTCTAATGAGGCCAGAGTTACGGCCAAGTCTGTCTATCTACTCAGACCAGAGCTACCGGCCATGTCTGTCTATCTACTAAGACCAGAGTTACCAGTCAAGTTTGTCTATATAGCGAGACCAGAGCTGCCAAACCCCTGCCTATCTATTGAGATCAGAGCTTCCGGCCTATTCTGTCTATCTACTGAGACCACTGGTGCCTGTTAAGTCTGTCTGTCGACTGAGACCAGAGCTACCGGCCAAGTCTGTCTATCTACTGAGACCAGAGCTGCTGGCCACATCTGTCTATCTACTGAGATCAGAGTTATCGGCTAAGTCTGTCTATCTACTGAGACCAGAGCTGCCGGCCAAGTCTATCTATCTACTGATACCAGAGCGACCGGCTACGAGTATGTGTCTATTTAGACCAGAGGTGCCGGCCAAGTCTGTCTATCTACTGAGATTAGACCTGCCGGCCAAGATTGTCTATCTAATGAGATTAGAGATACCGGCCAAGTCTGTCTATGTACTGAGACCAAACTGACCGGCCAAATCTGTCTATCTACAGAGACAAGAGCGGCCGTCCAAGTTTATGTACTGAGACCAGAGCTGCCGGCCACGTCTGTCTGTCTACTGAGACCAGAGCTGCTGGCCAAGTCTATCTGTCTACTGAGACCAGAGTTGCCGGCTACGTCTGCTATCTACTGAGATCAGAGCTACCAGCCACGTCTGTCTTTCTACTGAGACCCTAGCTAATGGCCATGTCTGTCTGTCTTCTGAGACCAGAGTTACCGGCCAAGTATGTCTATCTAGTGAGGCCATAGCTACCGGTCAAGTCTGTCTATCTACTGACACCAGAGGTGCCGGCCAAGTCTGTCTATCTACTGAGACCAGAGTTGCTGGCCAAGTCTGTCTGTCTGCTGAAACCATAGCTACCGTCTAAGTCTGTTTATCTACTGAGAACAGAGCGGCCGGAAAAGTCTGTCTATCTACTGAGACTAGAGCTGCCGGCCGAGTCTGTCTATCCAATGAGACCAGAGATGCCGGCCAAGTCTGTCTATCTACTGAGACCAGAGCTGCCGGCTAAGTCGGTCTTTCTACTGAGACCAGAGCTACCGGCCAAGTCTGTCTATCTACTGAGACCACAGGTGCCTGTTAAGTCTGTCTATCGACTGAGACCAGAGCTACCGGCCAAGTTTGTCTATCTACTGAGACCAGAGCTGCTGGCCACATCTGTCTATCTACTGAGATCAAAGTTACCGGCTAAGTCTGTCTATCTAATGAGACCGGAGCTGCCGGCCAAGTCTATCTATCTACTGATACCAGAGTGACCGGCTACGCGTATGTGTCTATTTAGACCAGAGGTGCCGGCCAAGTCTGTCTATCTACTGAGATTAGACCTGCTGGCCACTTCTGTCTATCTACTGAGACCAGAGCTACCGGCCAAGTCTGTCTGTCTACTGAGACCAGAGCTGCTGGCCACATCTGTCTATCTACTGAGACCAAGAGCTCCGGCTAAGTCTGTCTATCTAATGAGACCAGAGCTGCCGGCCAAGTCTGTCTATCTACTGATACCAGAGTGACCGGCTACGCGTATGTGTCTATTTAGACCAGAGGTGCCGGCCAAATCTGTCTGTCTACTAAGACCACAGCTGCTGGCCAAGTCTGTCTATCTACTGAGACCAGAGCTACCGGCCAAGTCTGTCTATCTACTGAGACCAGAGCTGCCGGCCACGTCTGTCTATCTTCTGATACTAGAGCTACCGGTCAAGTTTGTCTATCTACTGAGACCAGAGCTACCGGCCAAGTTTATCTATCTACTGAGACCAGACGTGCCGGCCAAGTCTGTCTATCTAATGAGATCAGAGCTACCGGCCAAGTCTGTCTATCTACTGAGACCAGAGGTGTCGGCCAAGTCTGTCTATCTACTGAGACCAGAGCTGCCGGCCACGTCTGTCTGTCTACTGAGATTTGAGCTACCGGCCAAGTCTGTTTATCTACTGAGACCAGAGCTGCCGGCCGAGTCTGTCTATCTAATTAGACCAGAGATGCCGGCTAAGTCTGTCTATCTATTGAGACCAGAGTTACCGGCCAAGTCGGTCTATCTACTGAGACCAGAGCTACCGGCCAAGTCTGTGTATCTACTGAGACCAGAGGTACCGGCCAAGTTTGTCTATCTAATGAGACCAAAGCTGCCGGCCACGTCTGTCTATCTACTGAGACCAGAGCTACCGGCCACGTCTGTCTATGCACTGAGACCAGAGCTGCCAGCCATATCTGTCTATCTACTGAGACCAGAGCTGCTGGCCACTTCTGTCTATCTACTAGGACCTGAGATACCGGCCAAATCTGTCTGTCTACTAAGACCACAGCTGCTGGCCAAGTCTGTCTATCTACTGAGACCAGAGCTACCGGCCAAGTCTGTCTATCTACTGAGACCAGAGCTACCGGCCACGTCTGTCTATCTTCTGATACTAGAGCTACCGGTCAAGTTTGTCTATCTACTGAGACCAGAGCTACCGGCCAAGTTTATCTATCTACTGAGACCAGAGGTGCCGGCCAAGTCTGTCTATCTACTGAGACCAGAGCTGCCGGCCACATCTGTCTATCTACTGAGACTAGAGATACCTGCCATTTCTGTGTGTCTACCAGGACCAGAGCTACCGGCCAAGTCTGTCTATCTGTTGAGACCAGAGGTGCCGGCCAAGTCTGTCTCTCTACTGAGACCATAGCTGCCGGCCAAGTCTCTCTATCTGCTGAGACCAGAGCTGCCGCCCAAGTCTGTCTATCTACTGAGACCATAGTTGTCGGCTAAGTCTGTCTATCTACTGAGACCAGAGCTGCCTCCCAAGTCTGTCTATCTACTGAGACTAGAGCTGCCGGCCAAGTCTGTGTATCCACTGAGACCAGAGCTACCGGCCACGTCTGTCTATATACTGAGACCAGAGCTACTAGCCATGTCTGTCTACCTACTGAGACCAGAGCTACCGGCCAAGTCTGTCTATCTACTGGGACCAGAGGCGCCGACCAAGTCTGTGACGGGAACTTTTAACTTACAGAGGTGAAACGACAGAACTTACCTCATGCATTATATCTGTTACCGCTACATTATACAGTTGAATATCTGTGACCGCTATATATTCTATATATCTGTTACTGCTACATTATACAGTTAGATAAGGAACGATTTATCGGTAAACCCTCTCATCTGAAGCTAATCATATATAAAAAGGAAAGTGTAGTTATTCAAATGATCACAGATATTTCAGCTATTAAGGAAAATCATAACACATCCTGGATACATCCAACACATTCGTAGTTCTCAGCTTCGGGTACAACACCCTGACATTAACGACGATCCACAGCACCATCTTTGCTTCCCTCACCTCGGCTACAATCATCGCCCACCACCTCTGTCTACTCAAAGCCCTACACTGTACTCCTAATGTACCGTACTGTGCTGTGCTGTACTGTACTGTACTACCCAGAGCAAGAACATTTTCCACGCAAGTTACTAGCAGCTTTAGCACACCCATTACCTCACCATCACCTGCACATCAAGCACTCTTACCCATACTTACTTTCGTCTTACTACACCCAAGTTACTACATCACAAGTAATACAGAGCCAGCCATAACAGAAACATATGAGCTACTACACAGGAACACACAAACCACCACACAAAGAACACATGATCCACAACACAGGAACACATGAGCCATCACACATGAACACATGAGCCACCAAACAGGAACACATAAGCTACCACACAGGATCACATCAGCCACCACCCAGGAACACATGAGCCACCACACGGGAACACATGAGCCACCACACAAGGAATACATGATCCACCACACAGGAACACATGAGCTATCACATAGGAAAACATGAGCCACCACATACGAACAACTGAGCCACCACAAAGGAACATATAAACCACTACAGAGGAGCACATAAGCCACCACACA
The DNA here is from genome assembly GCF_036320965.1 of Panulirus ornatus. Taxonomy (NCBI): domain Eukaryota; kingdom Metazoa; phylum Arthropoda; class Malacostraca; order Decapoda; family Palinuridae; genus Panulirus; species Panulirus ornatus. The sequence goes on along the minus strand of NC_092252.1, from coordinate 22,020,605 downwards.
TAAAGCACATAAGACACCAGGCACGAACACATGAGCCACCACACATAAACACATGAACCACCGTAGAGGAATATATGAGACACCACGCAGGAACACATGATCCACCGCACATGAACACATGAGCCACCACACGGGTAAACCACGACAAAGGAACACATGAGCCACCAAGTAAGAACCCATGAACCATCACACAGGACCACATAAGCCACCACAAAGGAACACATGAAATACCACATAGGAACACATGAACCACCACACAAGAGCACATGAGCCGCCACACAGGAACACATGAGCCAGCACGCAAGGAACACATGAGCCACCACACAGAAACACATGAGCCATCACACAGAAACACATAAGCCACCACACGGGAACACATGAGACACCATACAGGAACACAAGAGCCACCACACAAGAACACATGAGCCATCACACAGGAACACATGAACCACCACGCAGGAACACATGAACCACGACGCAGGAACACATGAGCCACCAAATAGGAACACATGAACCAGTACGCAAGGAACACATGAGCCACCACACAGGAACACATGAGCCACCACACAGAATCAAAAGAACCATGACACAGAAACACATGAAACACCATGCAAGAACACATGAGCCACCACACAAGAACACATGAGCCGCCAAATAGGAACGCATGAGCAATCACACAGGAACACATGACGCACCACGCAGGAACACATTAGCCACCAGGCAGGAACACATTAGCCAACACACAAGAACATATGAGCCACCAAACAGGAACACGTGAGCCTTCATGCAAGGAAAATATAAGCCACCACACAGGAACACATGAGACACCACGAAGAAACACATGAATCTCCACACAGGAACACGTGAGCCACCAAACAAAAACACATAAGACACCACGCAGGAACACATGAGCCACCACACAGATTAACATGAGCCACCATACACGAACATATGACACACCACACAAGAACACATGAACCACCACACATGAACACATCAGCTACCATACGGATACACATGAGCCAACACACAGGGACACATGAGCCACGACAAAGGAACACATGAGCCACCACGCAAGAACTCATGAGCCATCACACAGGAGTATATAAGCCACCACAAAGAAACACATGAACCACCACGCAAGAACACATGAAACACTACACAGGAAGACATGATCCAGCATACAAGAACACATGAGCCACCACATAGGAACAAATGAGCCAGAAAGCAAAAAACACATGAACCACCACACAGAAGCACATAAGCCATCACACAGGAACACATGAGCGACCACAGAGGAACACATGAGGCACCACACAGGAACACATGAGCCACCACACAAGAACACTTGAGCCATCACACAGGAACACATGAACCACCACGCAGGAACACATGAACCACGACGCAAGACGCAAAACATGATCCAGCATACAAGAATACATGAGCCACCACATAGGAACAAATGAGCCAGAAAGCAAACACATGAACCACCACACAGAAGCACATAAGCCATCACATAGGAATACATGAGCCACCACAGAGGAATATATGAGACACCACGCAAGAGCACATAAGCCACCGCACATGAACACATGAGCCACCACACGGGTAAACATGAACCACGACAAAGGAACACATGAGCCACCACGCAAGAGCCCATGAAATATCACACAGGAGCACATAAGCCACCACAAAGGAACACATGAAACACCACGCAGGAACACATGAACCGCCACACAAGAACACATGAGCCGCCACACGGGAACACATGAGCCAGCACGCAAGGAACATATGAGCCACCACACAGAAACACATGAACCATCACACAGGAACACATATGCCACCACACAGGAACACATGAGACACCATACAGGAACACAAGAGCCACCACACAAGAACACTTGAGCCATCACACAGGAACACATGAACCACCAAGCAGGAACACATGAACCACGACGCAGGAGCACATGAGCCATCAAAAAGGAACACATGAACCAGTACGCAAGGAACACATGAGCCACCACACAGGAACACATGAGCCACCACACAGAATCAAAAGAACCATGACACAGAAACACATGAAACACCATGCAAGAACACATGAGCCACCACTCAAGAATACATGAGCCACCAAACAGGAACACATGAGCAATCACACAGGAACACATGACGCACCACGCAGGAACACATTAGCCACCAGGCAGGAACACATTAGCCAACACACAAGAACATATGAGCCACCAAGCAGGAACACGTGAGCCTTCACGCAAGGAAAATATGAGCCACCACTCAGGAACACATGAGACACCACGAAGAACACATGAGTCACCACGCAGGAACACATGAGCCACCAAACAAAAACACATAAGACACCACGCAGGAACACATGAGCCACCACACAGATTAACATGAGCCACCACACACGAACATATGACACACCACACAAGAACACATGAACCACCACACATGAACACATCAGCTACCATACGGATACACATGAGCCAACACACAGGGACACATGAGATGAGTCACGACAAAGGAACTAATAAGCCACCACTCAAGAACTCATGAGCCATCACACAGGAACATATGAGCCACCACAAAGGAACACATGAACCACCACGCAGGAACACATGAAGCACCACACAGGAAGACATGATCCAGCATACAAGAACACATGAGCCACCACATAGGAACAAATGAGCCAGAAAGCAAAAAACACATGAACCACCACACAGAAGCACATAAGCCATCACACAGGAACACATGAGCAACTACAGAGGAACACATGAGGCACCACACAGGAACACATGAGCCACCACACAAGAACACTTGAGGTATCACACAGAACACATGAACCATCACGCAGGAACACATGAACCACGACGCAAGAACACATGAGCCACCACACAGGAACACATGAGCTACCAAACAGAAACACATGAAACAGCACACAGGAACACATTAACCACAACACAAAAACAAATGAATCATCACACAGGAACACATGAACCGCCACGCAGGAACACATGAGCCACCACACAAGAACACTTGAGGCATCACACAGGAACACATGAACCACCAAGCAGGAACACATGAACCACGACGCAAGAGCACATGAGCCACCAAATAGGAACACATGAACCAGTACGCAAGGAACACATGAGCCACCACACAGGAACACATGAGCCACCACACAGAATCAAAAGAACCATGACACAGAAACACATGAAACACCATGCAAGAACACATGAGCCACCACTCAAGAATACATGAGCCACCAAACAGGAACACATGAGCAATCACACAGGAACACATGACGCACCACGCAGGAACACATTAGCCACCAGGCAAGAACACATTAGCCAACACACAAGAACATATGAGCCACCAAACAGGAACACGTGAGCCTTCACGCAAGGAAAATATGAGCCATCAAACAGGAACACATGAGACACCACGAAGAAACACATGAGTCACCACGCAGGAACACATGAGCCACCAAACAAAAACACATAAGACACCACGCAGGAACACATGAGCCACCACACAGATTAACATGAGCCACCACACACGAACATATGACACACCACACAAGAACACATGAACCACCACACATGAACACATCAGCTACCATACGGATACACATGAGCCAACACACAGGGACACATGAGATGAGTCACGACAAAGGAACTAATAAGCCACCACTCAAGAACTCATGAGCCATCACACAGGAACATATATGCCACCACAAAGAAACACATGAACCACCACGCAGAAACACATGAAACACCACACAGGAAGACATGATCCAGCATACAAGAACACATGAGCCACCACATAGGAACAAATGAGCCAGAAAGCAAAAAACACATGAACCACCACACAGAAGCACATAAGCCATCATACAGGAACACATGAGCAACTACAGAGGAACACATGAGGCACCACACAGGAACACATGAGCCACCACACAAGAACACTTGAGGCATCACACAGGAACACATGAACCACCACGCAGGAACACATGAACCACGACGCAAGAACACATGAGCCACCACACAGGAACACATGAGCTACCAAACAGAAACACATGAAACAGCACACAGGAACACATTAACCACAACACAAAAACAAATGAATCATCACACAGAACACATGAACCGCCACGCAGGAACACATGAGCCACCACACAAGAACACTTGAGGCATCACACAGGAACACATGAACCACCAGAGGAACACATGAACCACGACGCAAGAGCACATGAGCCACCAAAGGAACACATGAACCATACGCAAGGAACACATGAGCCACCACACAGGAACACATGAGCCACCACACAGAATCCCCCCCCCCCCCCCCCCCCCCCCCCCCCCCCCCCCCCCCCCCCCCCCCCCCCCCCCCCCCCTTTTTTTTTTTTTTTTTTTTTTTTTAGCCACCAAACAAAAACACATAGACACCACGCAGGAACACATGAGCCACCACACAGATTAACATGAGCCACCACACAGAAACATATGACACACCACACAGAACACATGAAACCACCACACAGAAACACATAGCTACCAAACGGATACACATGAGCCAACACAGGGACACATGGGGGGGGGGGGGGGGGGGGGGGGGGGGGGGGGGGGGGGGGGGGGGGGGGGGGGGGGGGGGGGGGGGGGGGGGGGGGGGGGGGGGGGGGGGGGGGGGGGGGGGGGGGGGGGGGGGGGGGGGGGGGGGAAAAAAAAAAAAAAAAAAAAAAAAAAAAAAAAAAAAAAAAAAAAAAAAAAAAAAAAAAAAAAAAAAAAAAAAAAAAAAAAAAAAAAAAAAAAAAAAAAAAAAAAAAAAAAAAAAAAAAAAAAAAAAAAAAAAAAAAAAAAAAAAAAAAAAAAAAAAAAAAAAAAAAAAAAAAAAAAAAAAAAAAAAAAAAAAAAAAAAAAAAAAAAAAAAAAAAAAAAAAAAAAAAAAAAAAAAAAAAAAAAAAAAAAAAAAAAAAAAAAAAAAAAAAAAAAAAAAAAAAAAAAAAAAAAAAAAAAAAAAAAAAAAAAAAAAAAAAAAAAAAAAAAAAAAAAAAAAAAAAAAAAAAAAAAAAAAAAAAAAAACCACGAAGAAACACATAGTCACCACGCAGGAACACATGAGCCACCAAACAAAACACATAAGACACCACGCAGGAACACATGAGCCACCACACAATTAACATGAGCCACCACACACGAAATCATGACACACCCACAAGAACAATGAACCACCACACATGAACACATCACTACCATACGGATACACATGAGCCAACACACAGGACACATGAGATGAGTCACGACAAAGGAACTAATAAGCACCACTCAAGAACTCGATGAACCATCACACAGGAACATATATGCCACCACAAAGAAACACATGAACACCACGCAGAAACAAATGAAACACCACACAGGAAGACATGATCCAGCAACAAGAGCCACATGATCTAACACACAAGAACACATGAGACACCACGCATAAACACAGGAGCCACCATACAGGAACACATAGCACCACACAGGAACACATGAACCTCCACCCAAGAACACATGAGACGTCACAAAGGAACATATGAGCCACCACTTAGGAACACATTAATCATCGAACACGAACACAGGAGCAACAACACAGAAAGACATGAACCACCACACAGGAACGCATGAGCCATCACACAGGAACACATGAGCCACCAAACAGTAACACATGAGCCACCACACAGAAACACATAAGCCACCACACAAGAACACATGAGCCATCACAGAGGAACATATGAACCACCACGCAGGAACACGTAAATCACCACACAGGAACCCATGAGACACCACGCAGGAACACATGAGCCAGAACGCAGGAACACATGAGCCGCCACACAAGAACTCATGAGCCACTACAGAGGAACATATGAGCCACCGAGCAGGAACATATGAGGCACCATGCAGCAACTCATGAGCTGCCACACAAGAGCATATAAGCCACCACAGAGGAATACATGAGATACCACGCAGGAACACATGAGCAACCACAAAAGAACACAAGTGCCACCACAAAGGAAGACATGAGCTATCAAACAAGAACATATGAACCACCATGTAGGAACACACGAGCCACCACGCAGGAACACATAAGCCACCAAACAGGAACACATAAGCCACCACACAAGAACACATGAGACACCACGCAGAAACACATGCGCCACCACCCAAGAACACATGAGCCACCACAAAGGAACATATGAGCCATCACACAGGAACACATGAATCGCCACATAGGAACAAATGAGCCACCACGCAGGAACACATGAGCCATCACACACGAACACATGAATCGCCACATAGGAACAAATGAGCCACCACGCAGGAACACATGAGCCTCCAGACATGAACACATGAGCCATCACACTGAAAAACATGAGCCACCACATATGATCACACGAGTCTCCATGCAAGGAACAAATGAGCCACCACAGAAAAACACATAAGCAACCACACAGGAACATATGAACCACCACGCAGGAACACATGAGCCACCACGCAGGAACATATGAGCCACAACACATGAACACATGAACTACCACACAGGAACACATGAGCCACCACACAAGAACACATGACAAACAACACAGGAACACATGAGCCACCACAGCGGAACACATTAGCCACCACACAGGAACAAATGAGCCATCTCACAGAATCACATGAGCCACCACGCAGGAACACATGAGCCACCACACAAAAACACAAGAGCCATCAAACAGGAACACATGATACACCACGCAGGAACAAATAAGCCACCACACAGGAACACATGAGCCACCACACGGGAGCACATAAGCAACGACACAGGAGCACATGAACCACCACGCAGGAACACATGAACCACCACGCAGGAACATATGACCCACCACACAGGAACAGATAAGCCACCACACAGGAACACAAGAGATACAATGCACGAACACTTGAGCCACCACGCAGGAACACCTGAGCCACCACACAGGAACAAATAAGCCATCAGACATGAACACATGAATCACGACGCAGGAAGACATGAGCCACCACGCAGGAACAATGAGCCATCACAAAGGAAAACATAAACCACCACGCAGGGAGACATGAGCCACTACAGAGAAACACATGAGCACCACACAGGAACACATAAGCCACCAAGCAGGAACATATGAGACACTACGCAGGAACACATGAGCCACCACACAGGAACACATAAGCCACCAAACAGGAATATATGAGGCACCACACAGGAACACATGAGCCAGCACGCAAGGAGAACATAAGCCACCACACAGGAACACCTAAGCCACCACACAGGGACACAAGAGACACTAAGCAAGGAACACATGAGCCACTACACAAGAACACAAGAACCACCAAAGAGGAACACCTAAGCCACCATACAGGAATACATGAGACACCACACAGGAACACATGAGCCAGCACGCAAGGAACACATCAGCGACCACAAAAGAACATATGAGCCAGTAAACTGGGAACACATGAGCCACCAAACAAGAACACATGCGCCACCACACAGAAACACATGAACCATCACACAGGATTACATGAACCACCACACAGAAACACATAAGTCACCACACAGGAACACATGAGATACCACGCCGGAACACATGAGCCACCACAGAGGAACACATATGTTACGACACATGAACACAGGAGCTATCAAACAGGAACACATGAACCACCACGCCGGAACACATGAGCCACCACGCATGAAAACATGAGCCACCAAACAGAAACACATAAGCTACCACACAGGAACACACGAGACAACACGCAGGAACACATAAGCCACTACACAAGAACATATGAGCCACCGCACAGGGACATAAGAGCTATAACACAGAAGCACATGATCCACTACGCAATAACACATGAGCCACCACACAGGAACACATAAGCGACCACAGAGGAACAATTGAGCCATCACACAAGAACACATGAGCCACCTCACAGGAACACATGAGCCTCCATGCAAAGAACACATGAGCCACCACACAGGAACATGTGAGCCACCACACAGGAACACATAAGCCACCACGCAGGGACACATGACACACCACGCAGGAACACATGAACAATCACGCAAGAACATATGAGACACCACACAGGAACAGATAAGCCACCACACAGGAACACATGAGATACCAAGCAGGAGCACATGAGCCACCAAACAGGAACACATGAGCTGACACACAGGAACACATGAGCCATCAAATAGAAACACATGAACCACCACGCAGGAAGACATGAGCCACCACGCATGAACAAATGAGCCATCACATAGGAACACATGAACCACCACGCAGGAACACATAAGCCACCACGCAGGAACGCATGACCCACCAAACAGGAACACATGAGCCATCAAACAAGAACAGATGAGCCAATTCACAGGAACACATGAGCCTCCATGCAAGGAACACAAGAGCCACCACACAGGAATATATAAGCCACTACACAGGAAATCATGAGCCATCACACAGGAACATATGATCCACCAAAGCAGGAACGAATGAGCCACCACGCAGGAACACATGAGCCACCACACAGGAACGCATAGGCCACCATACAGGAACATATAATCCACCACTCAGGAACACATGAGTCATCAGGCTCGAACATATGAGCCAACACACAGGAACACATGAGCACCACAGAAGAACACATGAGACACCACGAAGGAACACATGAGCAACCACACGGGAGCACATGAGCCACCACACATGCACACATGAGCCATTAAACAGGAAAACATGAACCACCACGCAGGAAGACATGAGCCACCACGCATGAACAAATGAGCCATCACATAGTAACACATGAACCACCACGCAGGAACACATACGCCACCACGCAGGAACACATGACCCACCAAACACGAACACATGCGCCATCAAACAAGAACAGATGAGCCAATTCACAGGAACACATGAGCCTCCATGCAAAGAACACAAGAGCCACCACACAGGAATATATAAGCCACTACACAGGAAATCATGAGCCATCACATAGGAACACATGATCCACCAAAGCAGGAACAAATGAGCCACCACGCAGGAAAATATGAGCCACCACACAGGAACACATAAGCCACCATACAGGAACATATAATCCACCACGCAGGAACACATGAGTCAACAGGCACGAACATATGAGCCAACACATAGGAACACATGAGCACCTCTGAGGAACACATGAGATACCACGGAGGAACACATGAGCAACCACACGGGAGCACATGAGCCACCACACATGCACACATGAGCCATTAAACAGGAGAACATGAACCACGACGCAGGAAGACATGAGCCACCACACAGTAACACATGAGGCACCACACAGGAACATATAAGCCAATAAACAGGAACACATGAGCCGCCACACAGGAACACATGAGCCACCACACTGGAATACGTAAGGCACCTCACAGCAACACATGAGCCACCACACAAGAACACTTAAGCCACCAAACAGGACCAAATGAGACACAAAACAGGAACACATGAACCACCACAGAGGAATACATAAGCCACAACACAGGAACACATGGTCCACCAAGCAGGAACATATGAGCCACCAAGCAGGAACACATGAACCATCACACAGGAACTATCAAGCCAGCACACAGTAACACATGAGACACCAAGCATGAACACATGAGAAAACACAGGAACACATGAGCCACCACACAGAAACACATGAGCCACCACGCAGGAACATTTGAGCCACCACACAGGAACACATAAACCACCACACAGGAACACATGAAACACCACACAGGAAAACATGAAACACCACACAGGAACACATAATCTACCACACACAACACATGAGACAACAAGCAGGAACACATAAGCCAACACACAGGAACACATGAGCCACCACAGAGGAATATATGAGCCATCACCCAAGAACACATGTACCACCACACGGGAACATATGAGCCACCAAGCAGGAAAACATGGGCCACCAAACAGGAACACATGAGCCATCACACAAGAACACATGAACCATAACAAAGGGAACATTTGAACCACCATGCAAGGAACATATGAGCTACGACACAGGACACATGAGCCACCACACAGGAACTCATGAGACATCACAAAGAAACATATGATCCACCACGCAGGAACACATGAGCAACCGCGCAGGAACACATGAGCCACCACACAGGAACACATAAACCACCACACAGGAACACATGTACAAACATGCAGAAACACATGAGCAACCACACAGGAACATATGAGCCACCACGCAGGAACACAAGAGCCATCATACAGGAACATATGAGACACCAAGCAGGAACACATGAGCCATCACACAGGAACACATGAGCCAAAACACAGAAACACATGAGCCACCACACAGGAAAAATGAGCCACCACGCAAGAACACATGAGCCACCACGCAGGAAAACTTGAACCACCAAACACGAACACATAAGATACCACACAGGAACACATGAGCCAACACGCAAGGAACACATGAACCATCACACAGGAACAAATGAGCCAGTACGCTAGGAACACATTAGCCAAGACACGGGAATACATGAGTCACCACACAGAAACACAAGAACCACCACTCATAAATGAATGAGCCACCACGCAGGAACGCATGAGCCCCCACAGAGGAACATATGAACCATCAGAGAGGAAAAAATGAGCCAACAAACAGGGTCACATAAGACACCATGCAAGGAACATATGAGCCACCACACAAGAACACATGAGCTACTAGAAGGAACACATGAGCCATTAAACAGAAACACATGAACCAAATCGCAGAAATGCATAAGCCACCACACAGGAACAAAAGAGCCAAAAAACAGTAACACATTACCCACCCCAGAGGAACACATGAGCCACCACACGGGAACACATGAGCGAGCAGACAAAGAACAGATGACCCACCACACAGGAAAACATTTGCCACCATACAGGAACATATGAACCACCACAAAGGAACACGTAAGCCACCACATAAAAACACATGAGACACCACACAAGAACACATGAGCCATCACATAGGAACATATGAAGCACCACCGCAGGAACACGTGAACCACCAGGTATGAACTTATGAGCCACCACACTGGAACACATGAGCCACCAACTATCAACATATGAGCCACAACGCAGGAGCACATTGGCCACAACACAGGAACACATAAACCAACACATTGGACCACATGAGACACCACACAGGAACACATGAGCCACCACAAGGGAACACATGAGCAAATACACAGGAACACATTAGCCACCAAGCAGGAACGCATGATCCACCACGAATGAACACATGAGCCATCACGCACAAGCACATGAGCCACCACATAAGGAATGCTTAAGGCACAACACAGGAACACATGAAAAATTATGCAACAACACATGAGCCACCAGTGAGGAACAATGAGCCAACAAACAGGAACACATGAGCCACCACAGAAAGAACACATTTGCCACCACACAGGACACATGAGCTATCACAGAGGAACACGTGAGCCATCATACAGGAACACATGGACCACCACGCAGGAGCACATGATCCAATTCACAGGAACGCATGAGCCACCACACAGAAACACATTAGCCACCACAGGGGAACACATGAGCCATCACACAGCAGCACATGAGGCAGCACGCAAGGAACACATGACACCACACACAAACGCATGACACACCACACACGAACACATGAGCCACCACATGGGAACACGTGACCATCCACAAAGAAACACATGAGCTATCAAACAGGAAAACATGAACCACCACGCAAGAACACATGAGTAACCAGGCAGGAACACATGAGCCACCACATAGGAACACTCAATGTACCACAAAGGAACGCATGAGACACCATGCAGGAAAATATGAGCCACCACACAGGAACACATGAGTCACCACAGAGGAACACATGAGACACCACAAACGAACACTTAAACCACCACACAGGAACACATGATCCACCACACAGGAACGCATGAGTTACCAAGCAGGAACCTATGAGCCACCACGCAAAATCACACGAACCATCACACAGGAACACATGAGACACTACACATGAACAAATGAACCACCGCACAGAAACACATGAACCACCAAACAGGAACACATGAGATACCACACAAAAACACATGAGCCACCACACAGGAACACATGGGCCATCACACAGGAACACATGAGCCACCACAAAGGAACACATTAGCCACCACAAAAGAACTCATGAGAAAATACACAGGAACATATGAGTCACTAAGTAGGAACACATGAGCCACTAGGCAAGAACAAGTGAGCACCACAGAGCAACATATAAGCCACCACAAAGGAACACATGAGACACAACACAGGAACACATGAGCAAACACACAGGAACACTTGAGCCATCACAAAGGACCGCATGAGCCAAAACATAGGAACACATGAGCTACCACGCAAATAACACATGAGCCACCACACAGGAACACATGAGTTAACACGGAGGAAAACATGAGCCATCACAAAGGAAAACATGAACTACCACGCAGAAACACAAGAGCCACTAGACAGAAACACATAAGCCAACACAGAGTAACATATTAGCCACCACAGCAACATATGAGCCAGCACGCAAGAAACACATAACCCACCACACAGGATCCCATGAGCCACCACAGAGGAACACACGGGTAATCACACAGGAACATATGTGCCACCACGAAGGAACACATTAGCCGCCACACAAGAACTCATGAGCCAATACACAGAAAAACATGAGCCACTAAGCAGGAACACATAAGCCACCAGGCAAGAACAAATGAGCCACAACAGAGGAACATATAAGCCACCACAAAGGAACACATGAGACATCAAACACGAACACATGAGCCACCACACAGGAACAAATGAGCCATCGCACAGGAACACATGAACCACCACACTGGAAAACATAAGCCACCAGGCAGGAACACTTGAGCCACCACCCAAGAACTCATGAGCCAATACACAGGAACACATGAGACACATCGCACGAACACATGAGCCAACAAAAAGGAAAACATGAACCACCACACAGTAACACATGAGCCATCAAAAAGAACACATTAACCACCATGCAGGAACATATGAGCCACCACGCAGGAACACATGAGCCATCACACAGAACACATCAGACACCACGCACCCAAACATGAACCACTACACAGGAACATATGAGCAATCATAAGGGAACACATGAGCCACCATCCAGATAGCATATGACCAACCACACAGGAACGCATGAGCCACCAAAGAGAAACACATAACCCATCACACATGAAAATATGAACTACCACGCAGAAACAGATATGCCAAAAGACAGGAACATATAAGCCACCGCAAAGTAACACATTAGCCACCACAGGGAACACATGAGCCACCATAAAGCAACACATGAGCCACGATAAAGCAACACATGACCCAGCACGCAAGGAACACATGACCCACCATACAGAAACACATGAGCCACCACACAGGAACACATGGGCCACCACACGGGAACACATTGGCCAACCACACAGGAACACATGAGTTACCACGAAGGAACACATTAACCACCACACAAAAGCTCATGAGCCAATACACAGGAACACATGAGCTACCAAGCAGGTAACATGAACCACCAGGCAAGAATAAATGAACCACCACAGAGGAACAAATAAGCCACCACAAAGGAACACACAAGACATAACACAGAAAAACATGAGCCACAACACAGGAACACATGACCATCACACAGGAACACATCAATCACCACACTGGAACACATGAGCCACCAGGCAGGAATGCCTGAGCCACCACATAAGAACTCATGAGCCAATACACAGGAACACATGAGCTACCAAGCCGAGACATATAAGTAACCACGAAGGAAGAAATACAGGAGCACATACAGGAGCACATAAGCCACCACACAGGATCACATGAGAGACATCGAAGAAACACATGAGCCAAAATAAAGTAACACATGAGCCACCACACAGTAACACATGAGCAATCGAAAAGGAACACATTAACCACCACGCAGGAACATATGAGCCGCCACGCAGGAACACATGAGCCATCGCACAGAAACACATGACCTATCACACAGGAACACAAGAGCCACCACGCAAATAACACATGAGCCATAACACAGGAGCTCATGTGCCACCACCCAGGAACACATGAGCCATCACACAAAAACACTTGAGACCACCACACCATCAACACATGAACCACCACATAGAAACACATGAGCCACCATACAGCAACACATGAGATACCACACAAGAACACATAAGCCACCAAACAGGAACAAAAGAACCAGCACGTAAGGAACACATGACTCACCACACAGGAAGACATGAGCCACCACAAGGAACACATAAGCCACCACAGAGGAACACATGAACACATGAACCACCACGCAGAAATATATTAGCCAGCACACAGGAAAACATGTGCTTTCACACAGGAACACATACACCACCACTCAGGAACACATGAGCCTCCACACATGAGTACATGAGTCATCACACAGGAACACATGAGACACCACGCACCACACATGAACCACTGCACAGGAACACATGAGCCACCGCAGAGGAACACATAAGCCACCACGCAAATAACACATGAGCCAACACACAGGAACACATGAGTTACCATAGGGGTACACATGAGCCATCTCACAGGAAAATATGATCTACCACGCAGGAACACATGAGCCACCAGACAGAAACACATAAGCCACCAAACAGCAACACGTGAGCCAGCACGGAAGGAACACATAACCAACCACACAAGAACGCATGAGGCACCACACAGGAACATGTGGGCCACCACACAGGAACACATGAGCTACCAAAGAGTAACACATGAGCCATCACACAGGAAAAATGAACTACCACGCAGGAACACAGGAGCCACCAGACAGGATTACATAAGCCACCACAAAGTAACATATTAGCCACCAAACAGGAACACAAGAGCCAGCACGTAAGGAACACATGACCCAGCACACAAGGAACATATGAGCCACAACAGAGGAACACGTGAACCACCACACAGGAACACATAATCCACCAAACAGGAACACATGAGACACCACGCAGGAACATATGAGCCACCACACAAGAACAAATGGGTCATCACACAGGAACAAATGAACCACCACGCTGGAACACATAAACCACCACGCAGGAACACATGAGCCACCACAGAAGAACCCATGAGACAATACACAGGAACAAATTAGCCACCAAACAGGAACACATGAGCTACCAAACAAGAACAAATGAGCTAACAAACAGGAAAACATAAGCCACCAGAAAGGAACACATGAGACACCACATAGGAACACAAGAGCCACCACGCAGAAACATATGAGCCAAATCACAGGAACGCATGAATCACCACGCTGGAACATAAGGGCCATCACGCAGGAACTCATAAGCCACCACACAAGAATACCAATACACAGGAACATATGAGCCAATACACAGGAACATATGAGACACCAAGCAAGAACACATGAGCCACCATGCAGGAACAAATGAGCCACCACAGAGGAACACATAAGACACCACAGAGGAACACATGAGACAAAACGCAGGAACATATGAGCCACAAAAAGGAACACATGAGCTACCACACAGTAACACATAGTCCATCAAACAGAAAGACATGAACCCCCACACAGGAACATAAGAGCCACCACACTGAAACTCATAAGCTACCAAACAGGAACACATAAGCCATCACACAGGAACACATGAGCCATCACACAGGAACACATGAGACACCACGCAGAAACACATGAGCCACCACACACGAACACATGAGCAACCACACAGAAACTCATGAGACTATACAGGAACACATAAACCACTGAACAGGAACACATTAGTCACCAAGCAGGAACACATGAGCCATCACACAGGAACACATGAACAAGCACGCAAGAACACATGAGCCATCACAGAGGAACACATGAGCCACCAAGCGAGAACACATGAGCAATCACATAGAAACACAGGACACCACATCAACACATAAACCACCACAGAGGAAAACATGAGCCACCAAACAGGAACACATGAGCTACCACGCAGGAACACATAAGCCATCACACACGAACACATGAATCACAACGCAGGAACACATGAGCAACCACACAGGAACACATGAGCCACCAAACAGGAACACATGAAGTACCAAGCAGGAACATATGAGCCACCACCCAGGAACCCATGAACCACCACACAGGAACACATAAACCAACACACTGGAACGCATGACAAAAACGCATGACACACCACACACGAACACATGAGCCACCACATGGACACACGTGACGAACCACACAAAACACATGAGCTATCAAACAGGAAAACATAAACCACCACGCAAAAACACATGAGCAACCAGGCAGGAACACATGAGCCACCACATAGGAACACATAAGGCACCACAAAGGAACACATGAGATACCATGCAAAAACATATGAGCCACCACACAGAAACACATGAGTCACCAGAGAGGAACACATGAGACACCACAGAGGAACACTTGAACCACCACACAGGAACACATCAGCTACCACACAGGAACACATAAGTTACCAAGCAGGAACACATGAGCCACCACGCAAAAACACATGAGCCATCACACATCAACACATGAGACACCACACATCAACAAATGAACCACCACACAAAAACACAAGAGCCTCCAAACAGGAACACATGAGATACCACACAAGAACACATGAGCCACCAAACAGGAACACAAGAGCCAGCACGTAAGGAACAAATGACCCACCGTACAGGAAGACATGAATCACCACACAGGAACACATAAGCCACCACACAGGAACATACGAACCACCACGTAAGAACACATGAGCCACCACGCAGGAACAAATGAGGCACCACACAGGAAAACATGTGTTATCACACAGAAACATATATATCTCCACACAGGAACACATGAGCCACCACGTAGAAACACATGAGCCATCATACATGAACACATGAGACCAAGCAGCCACACGAACACAGGAACACATGAGCCACAACATAGGAACACATGAGCTACCACGCAAATAACACATGAACCACCACTCAGGAACACATGACTTACCATAGTGGAAAACATGAGCCATCCCACAGAAAAACATGAACTACCACGCAGAAACACATGAGCCACCAGACAGAAACACATAACCCAACACAGAGTAACATATTAGCAACCACATAGGAACACATGAGCCACTAAACAGCAGCACATAAGCCAGCACGCAAGGAACACATAACCCACCACACAGGAATCCATGAGCCACCACAGAGGAACACATGGGCAATCACACAGGAACACATGTGCCACCAAAAAGGAACACATAACCGCCACACAAGAGCTCATAAGCCAAAACACAAAAAACATGAGCCACCAAGCAGGAACACATGTCACCTGGCAAGAACAAATGAGCCACAACAGAGGAACATATAAGCCACCACAAAGGAACACATGAGACACCAAACAGGAACACATGAGCCACAACACAGGAACACATGAGCCATCACACAGAAACACATGAACCACCACACTGGAACACATAAGCCAACAGGCAGGAACACCTGAGTCACCACACAAGAACTCATTCGCCAATACGCAGGAACACATGAGACAAATCGCAGAAACACATGAGCCAACACAAAGGAAAACATGAAGCACCACACAGTAACATATGAGCCATCAAAAAGGAACACATTAACCACCATGCAGGAACATATGAGCCGCTACGCAGGAACACATGAGCCATCACACAGGAACACATACGACACCACGCAGCCAAACATGAACCACCACACAGGAACACATGAGCCACCATGCAGATAGCATATGACCCACCACACAGGAACACATGAGCTACCATAGAGGAGCATATGAGCCATCACACAGGAAAACATGAATTACCACATAGGAACACATGAACCACAACACAGGAACATATAAGCCACCAAAAAGTAACACATTAGCCAAAACAGAGGAACACATGAACCACCACACAGCAACACATGACCCAGCATGCAAAGAACACATATCCTACCACACAGAAACACATGAGCCACCACACAGGAACACATGGGCTACCACAGAGGAACACAAAAGCAACCACGATAGGAATACTTTAGCCACAATACAAGAACTCGTGAGCCAATACACAGGAACACATGAGCCACCAAGCAGGAACACATGAGCCACCAGGCAAGAACAGATGAGCCACCACAGAGGAACATATAAGCTGCCACAAAGGAACACATGAGACCACACAGGAACACGTGACCCATCACACAGGAACACATTAACCACCACACTAGAACACATGAGCCACCACGCAGGAATACCTGAGTCACCACTCAAGAACTTATGAGCAAATACATAGGAACACATGAGCCACCAAGAAGAAACACATGAACCACCACGCAGGAACAAATGAGCCACCATACAGGAACACATAGGTCACCACACAAAAAGACGTGAGAAACATCGCAGAAACACGTGAGCCAACACACGGGAACACATGAGCCACCACACAGTAACACAAGAGCCATAAAAAAGGAAGACATGAAGCACCACACAGGAACAGATGAGCCAATACGCACGAACACATGAACCATCACACAAGAACACATGAGCTACCAAAGAGGAACACATGAGCCATCACAAAAGAAATCATGAACTACCGCGCAGGAACACATGAGCCAAAAGACGGGAACACATAAGCCACCACAGGGGAACATATGAGCAACCACAAAGCAACACATGACCCAGCACGCAAGGAACACATGAATCACCACACAGGAACATGTGAGCCACCCCAGAGGAACAAATTGGCCACCACACAGGAACACATGAGCCTCTACGAAGGAACACATTAACCACCCCAAAAAAATCATGAACCAATACACAAGAACACATGAGCCACCAAGCGGGAACATATGAGCCATCAGGCAAGAACAAATGAGCCACCACAGAGGAACAAATAAGCCACCACAAAGGAACACACGAGACATAACAGAAAAATTGACCCACAACACACGAACACATGACCCATCACACAGCAACAGATGAACCACCACACTGGAACACATGAGCCACCAGGCAGGAATGCCTGAGCCACCACATAAGAACTCATGAGCCAATTCACAGGAACACATGAGCCACCAAGCAGTCACATATGAGTCACCACGAAGGAACAAATGAGCCACCATACAGGAGCACATAAGTCACCACACAGTAACACATGTGAGACATCGCTGACACACATGTGCCAACAGAAAGAAACACATGAGCCACCACACAGTAACACATGAGCCATCAAAAAGGAACACATGAACCACCACGCAGGAACACATGAGCCACCACGCAGGAACACATGAGCCACTGCACAGGAACACACGAGACCACGCAGCCACACATGAACCACCACACAGGAACATATGAGCCACCAAACAGGAACACAAGAGCCACCACGCAAATAACACATGAGCCATAACACAGGAACACATGAGACACCACATATGAACACATGAACCACCACATAGAAACACATGAGCCACCATACAGCAACACATGAGATACCACACAAGAACACATAAAGGAAAAAAACAGGACCAGATGCGCCAATAGTAAGGAACACATGACTCACCTCACATGAAGACATAAGCCACCAGAAAGGAACACATAAGCCATCACAAGGAACACATGAACCAACAAGTAAGAACACATGAGCCACCACGCAGAAACATATTAGCCACCACATAGGAAAACAAGTGCTTTCACACAGGAACATATACACCACCACGCAAGAGCACATGAGCCACCACGCAGGAACACATGAGTCATCACAGAGGAACCCATGAGACACCATACACCACACATGAACCACCGCACAGGAACACATGAGCCAACACAGAGGAACATATAAGCCACCACGCAAATAACACATGAGCCACCACACAGGAACACATGAGTTACCATAGGGGAACACATGAGCCATCTCACAGGAAAATATGATCTACCACGCAGGAACACGTGTGCCACCAGACAGAAACACATAAGCCACCAAACAGCAACACATGAGCCAGCACGCAAGGAACATATAACCCGCCACACAAGAACACGTGAGCCACCACACAGGAACACGTGGGCCATCACACAGGAACACATGAGCTACCAAAGAGGAACACATGAGCCATCATACAGGAAAACATGAACTACCACGCAGTAACACATGAGCCAACAGACAGGAACACATAAACCACCACAAAGTAACATATTAGCCACCAAACAGGAACACAAGAGCCAGCACGTAAGAAACACATGACCCAGCACGCAAGGAACACATGACTCACCACAAAGGAACACATAAGCCACCGCAAAGGAACACATGAACCACCACGTAAGAACACATAAGCCACCACGCAGGAACATATTTGCCACCACACAGGAAAACATGTGCTTTCACACAAGAACATACACCACCACGCAAGATCACATGAGCCATAACACAGGAACACATGAGACACCACGCACCACACATGAAGGACCACAGAGGAACACATGAGCCACTACGCAAATATCACATGAGCCACCACATAGGAACACATGAATTATCACACAGGAACACATGAGCCATCTGACTGGAAAATATGATCTACCACGCAGGAACACATTAGCCACCAGACAGAAACACATAAGCCGCCAAACAACAACACATGAGCCAGCTCGCAAGGAACACATAACCCACCACAAAAGAACCCATGAGCCACCACACAGGAACACGTGGGCCATAACACAGGAGCCACCATGAAGGAACACATTAACCGCCACACAAGAACTCATGAGCCAATACATAAGAACACATGCGCCACCAAGCAGGAACACATGAGCCACCATGCAAGAACAAATGAGCCACCACAGAAGAACATATAAACCACCACAAAGGAACACATGAGACACCACACAGGAATACATGAGCCACCACACAGGAACACATGAACGATCACACAGGACCACATGAACCACAACCCTGTAACAAATGAACCACTACGCAGGGACACCTGAGTCACCACAAAAAAAACTCATAAACCAATACACAAGAACACATGAGCCATTACGAAGGAACACATGAGTCACCACGCAGGAGCAAATGAGCCACCACAGAGGAATACATAAGCCACCAAACAGGAACGCATGAGACACATCGCAGAAACACATGAGCCAACACAAAGGCTGTACCACAAAGTAACAAATGAGCCATCAAAAAGAAACACATAAACAACCACGCAGGAACATATGAGCCACCGCGCAGGAATACATGAGCCACCACACAGGAGCACATGAGACACCACGAACCCACACATGAACCACCACACAGGAAAACATGAGCCATCATACAGGAATACATGAGCCACCACGCAAATAACACATGAGGCACCACACACGAACATATGAGCTGCCAAAGAGGAACACATGAGCCATCACACAGGAACACATGAACTACCAACCAGGAACACATGAGCCATCAGAGAGGAACACATAAGCCGCCATAAAGTGACACATTAGCCAACACAGGGAAATACATGAGCAAACACACAGCAACACATGAACCAGCACGCAAGGAACACATGACCCACCACACAGGAACACATCAGCCACCACAGAGGAACACATGGACCATCAAACAGAAACACATGAGCCACCACAAAGGAACACATTAGCCAAAACACAAGAACTCATGAGCCAATACACAGAAACATATGAGCCACTAAGTAGGAACACATGAGCCACCAGGCAAGAACAAATGAGCCACCACAGAGAAGCATATAAGCCACCACAAAGGAACACATGAGACACCAAAGAGGAACACATGAGCAAACACACAGGAACACTTGAGCCATCACACAGGAACGCATGAGCCACAACATAGACACACATGAGCTACCACGCAAATAACACATGAGCCACCACACAGGAACACATGAGTTACCATAGAGAAAAACATGAGCCATCACACAGGAAAACATGAACTACCACGCAGAAACACATGAGCCACCAGACAGAAACACATAAGCCAACACAGAGTAACATATTAGCCACCACAGGGGAACACATGAGCCAGCAATCAGCGACACATGAGCCAGCACGCAAGAAACACATAACTCACCACACAGGACACCATGAGCCACCACAGAGGAACACACGGGCAATCACACAGGAACATATGTGCCACCACGAAGGACCACATTAGCCGCCATACAAGAACTCATGAGCCAATACACAGAAAAACATGAGTCACCAAGCAGGGAAACATAAGCCACCAAGCAAGAACAAATGAGCCGCCACAGAGGAACACATAAGCCACCACAAGGGAACACATGAGACACCAAACAGGAACACATGAGATACCACACAGGAACACATGAGCCATCACACAGGAACACATGAACCACCACACTGGAGCATATGAGCCACCAGCAGAAACACCTGAGCCACCACAAAAGAACTCATGAGCCAATACACAGGAACACATGAGACACATCGCAAAAACACATGAGCCAACAAAAAGGGAAACATGAACCACCACACAGTGACAGATGAACCACCACGCAGGAACACATGAGCCATCACACAGGAACACATGAGGCATCATAAAGGAACACATGAGCCACCACGCAAATAACACATGAGGCACCACACAGGAACACATGAGCTGCCAAAGAGGAACACATGAGCCATCACACAAGAACACAAGAACTACCAACCAGGAACACATGAGCCATTACAGAGGAACACAGAAGCCACCAAAAAGTAATATATTAGCCACCACAGGGAAATAACTGAGCCAACACACAGGAACACAGCACGCAAGGAACACATGAGCAAACACACAGGAACACTTGAGCCATCACACAGGAACGCATGAGCCACAACACAGGAACACATGAGCTACCACGCAAATAACACATGAGGCACCACACAGGAACACATGAGCTGCCAAAGAGGAACACATGAGCCATCACACAAGAACACAAGAACTACCAACCAGGAACACATGAGCCATTAGAGAGGAACACAGAAGCCACCACAAAGTAATATATTAGCCACCACAGGGAAATAGCTGAGCCAACACACAGGAACACAGCACGCAAGGAACACATGAGCAAACACACAGGAACACTTGAGCCATCACACAGGAACGCATGAGCCACAACACAGGAACACATGAGCTACCACGCAAATAACACATGAGCCACCACACAAGAACACATGAGTTACCACAGAGGAAAACATGAGCCACCACACAGGAAAATATGAACTACCACGCAGAAACAAATGAGGCACCAGATAGAAACACATAAGCCAACACAGAGTAACATATTAGCCACCACAGGGGAAGACATGAGCCACCAAACAGCAACACATGAGCCAGCACGCAAGAAACACATAACCCACCTCACAGGAACACATGAGCCACCACTGAGGAAAACATGGGCAATCACACAGGAACATATGTGCCACCACGAAGGAACACATTAGCCGCCACACAAAAACTCATGAGCCAATACACAGAAAAACATGACCCACCAAGCAGGAACACATAAGCCATCAGGCAAGAACAAATGAGCCACCACAGAGGAACATATAAGCCACCACAAAGGAACACATGAGACACCAAACAGTAACACATGAGCTACCACACAGGAACACATGAGCCATCACACATGAGCACATGGACCACCACACTGGAAAACATGAGCCACCAGGCAGGAACACCTGAGCCACCACAAAAGAACTCATTAGCCAATACACAGGAACACATGAGACACATCGCAGAAACATATGAGCCAACACAAAGGAAAACGTGAACCACCACACAGTAACACATGAGCCATCAAAAACGAGCACATTAATCACCACACAGGAACATATGAGCCACCACGCAGGAACACATGAGCCATCACACAGGAAAACATGAGACACCACGAAGCCAAACATGAGCCACCACACAGGAACACATGAACCATCATAAAGGTACGCATGAGCCTCCATGCAGATACCATGTGACCCACCACACAGGAACACATGAGCAACCAAAGAGGTACACATGAGCAATCACACATGAAAACATAAACTATTACGCAGGAACACAGCGAAATACAGGAATATATAAGCCACAACAAAGTAACACATTAGCCACCACAGGAGAACACATGAGACACCATAAAGCAACACATGACCCAGCACGCAAGGAACACATGACCCACCGCACAGAAACACATGAGCCACCACACAGGAAAACATGGGCCACCACACAGAAACACATTGGCCACCACACAGGGACACATGAGCTACCACGAAGGAACACTTTAACCACCACACAAAAACTCATGAGCCAATACACAGGAACACATGAGCTACCAAGCAGGAACACATAAGCCACCAGGCAAGAACAAATGAGCCACCACAGTGGAACAAATAAACCACCACAAAAGAACACACGAGACACCAAAAAGAAAAACATGAGCCACAACACAGGATCACCTGACCCATCACACAGGAACACATGAACCACCACACTGGAACACATGAGCCACCAGGCAGGAATGCCTGAGCCACCACATAAGAACTCATGAGCCAATCCACAGGAACACATGAGCCACCAAGCAGTCACATATGAGTCACCACGAAAGAACAAATGAGCCACCATAAAGGAGCACGTAAACCACCACACAGGAACACGAGAGACATCGCACAAACACATGAGCCAACATAAAGAAACACATGAGCTACCACACAGTAGCACATGAGCCATCAATAAGGAATACATGAGCCACCATGCAGGAACATATGAACCACCACGCAGGAACACATGAGTCATCGCAGAGGGACAGATGAGACACCACGTAGCCTTACATGAACCACCACACAGGAACACAAGAGCCACCACGCAAATAAGACATGAGCCGTAACACAGGAACACATGAGCCACCACGCAGGAACACATGAGTCATCACACAGGAACACATGAGACACCACACATCAACACATGAACCACCACATAGAAACACATGAGCCACCTTACAGCAACACATGAGGTACCACACAAAAAGAAATAAGCCACCAAACAGGAACACACGAGCCAGCACGTAAGGAACACATGTCTCACCACACAGGAAGACATGAGCCACCACAAAGGAACACATAAGCCACCACAGAGGAACACGTGAACCACCAAGTAAGAACACATGAGCCACCACGTAGAAACATATAAGCCAGCACGCAGGAAAACATGTGCTTTCACACAGGAACACATACACCACCACTCAGGAAGACATGAGCCTCCACACAGGAACACAAGAGCCACCACGCAAATAAGACATGAGCCATAACACAGGAATACATGAGCCACCACGCAGGAACACATGAGCCATCACACAGGAACACATGAGACACCACACATCAACACATGAACCACCACATAGAAACACATGAGCCACCTTACAGCAACACATGAGGTACCACACAAGAACAAATAAGCCACCAAACAGGAACACACGAGCCAGCACGTAAGGAACACATGTCCCACCACACAGGAAGACATGAGCCACCACAAAGGAACACATAAGCCACCACAGAGGAACACGTGAACCATCAAGTAAGAACACATGAGCCACCACGCAGAAACATATTAGCCAGCACGCAGCAAAACATGTGCTTTCACACAGGAACACATACACCACCACTCAGGAAGACATGAGCCTCCACGCAGGAACACATGAGTCATCCCACAGGAACACATGAGACACCATGCACCACAAATGAGCCACCACGCAGGAACACATGAGCCACCACAGAAGAACACATAAGCCACCACGCAAATAACACATGAGCCACCACACAGAAACACATGAGTTACCATAGGGGAACACATGAGCCATCTCACAGGAATATATGATCTACCACGCAGGAACATATGAGCCACCAGACAGAAACACATAAGCTACCAAACAGCAACACATGAGCCAGAACGCAAGGAACATATAACCTACCACACAAGAACACATGAGCCTCCATAGAGGAACACGTGGGCCATCATAAGGGAACACATGAGCTACCAAAGAGGAACACATGAGCCATCACACAGGAAAACATGAACTACCACGCAGGAACACATGAGCCACCAGACAGGAACACATAAACCATCACAAAGCAACATATTAGCCACCAAACAGGATCACAAGAGCCAGCACGTAAGGAGCACATGACCCAGCACGCAAGGAACACATGACCCACCACACAGGAACACATGAGCCACCACACAGGAACACATGAACCACCACGTAAGAACACATAAGCCACCAAAAAGGAACATATTAGCCACCACACAGGAAAACATGTGCTTTCACAAAAGATCACATACATCACCACGCAGGAACACATGAGGCATCACACAGGAGCACATGAGACACCACGCAGCACACAAGAACCACCACACAGCAACACATGAGCCACTACAGAGGAACAGATGAGCCACCACGCAAATATTACATGAGCCACCACACAAGAACACATGAGTTATAACACAGGAACACATGAGCCATCTCACAGGAAAATATGATCTACCACGCAGGAACACATGAGCTACCAGACAGAAGCACATAAGCCACCAAACAGCAATACATGAGCCAGCAAGCAAGGAACACATAACCCACCATAAAAGAACACAGTAGTCAACACACAGGAACACATGGGCCATCAAATAGAAGCACAGGAGCCACCATGAAGGAACACATTAACCGCCACACAAGAACTCATGAGCCCCCAAGCAGGAACACATGAGCCACCAGGCAAGAACAAATGAGCCACCACAGAACATATAAGCCACCACAAAGGAACATATGAGACACCTCACAGGAACATATGAGCCATCACATATGAACACATGAACCACCACACTGGAGCAAATGAGCCACCACGCAGGAACACCTGAACAACCACACAAAACTCATGAGCCAATACACAGGAACACATGAGCCACCAAGAAGAACCACATGAGTCACCATGCAGGAACGAATGAGCCACCACACAGGAATACATAAGCCACCACACCGGAACGCATGAGACACATCGCAGAAACACATGAGCCAACACAAAGGATGTACCATAAAGTAACACATGAGCCATCAAAAAGAAACACATGAACCACCACGCAGAAACATATGAGCCACCAAGCAGGAACACATGAGCCATCACACAGGAACACATGAGACACCACGCAGCCACACATGAACCACCACACAAAAACACCTGAGCCATCATACAGAAACACATGAGCCACCAAACAGCAACACATTAGCCAGCAAGCATGGAACACATAACCCACCATAAAAGAACACATGAGCCACCACACAGGAACAAAAGGGCCATCACATAGAAACACAGGAGCCACCATGAAGGAACACATTAACCGCCACACAAGAACTCATGAACCAATACATAGGAACACATGAGCCACCAAGCGGGACCACATGAGCCACCAGGCAAGAACAAATGAGCCACCAGAGAAGAACATATAAGCCACCACATAGGAACACATGAGACACCACACAGAAACACATGAGCCACCTCAAAGGAACACATGAGCCATCACATAGGAACACATGAACCACCACACTGGAACAAATGAGCCACCACGCAGAAACACCTGAACAACCACACAAAAACTCATGAGGCAAATCATAGGAACACATGAGCCACCAAGAAGGAACACATGAGTCACCATGCGGGAACAAATGAGCCACCACACAGGAATGCATAAGCCACCACACAGGAACGCATGAGACACATCGCAGAAACACATAAGCCAACACAAAGGATGTACCACAAAGTAACACATAAGCCATTAAAAAGAAACACATGAACCACCACGCAGGAACATATGAGCCACCACGCAGGAAAACATGAGCCATCACACAGGAACACATGAGACACCACGCAGCCACACATGAACCACTACACAAAAACACATGAGCCATCATGCAGAAACACATGAGCCACCAAACAGCAACACATGAGCCAGCAAACAAGTAACACATAACCCATCATAAAAGAACACATGAGCCACCACACAGGAACAAAAGGGCCATCATACAGGAACACAGGAGCCACCATGAAGGAACACATTAACCGCCACACAAGAACTCATGAGCCACCATAGAACATATAACCCACCACAAAGGAGCACATGAGACACCACACAGGAACACATTAGCCACCTCACAGGAACACATGAGCCATCACATAGGAACACATGAACACCACACTTGAACAAATGAGCCACCACGCAGGAACACCTGAACAACCACACAAAAACTCATGTGGCAAATCACAGGAACACACCAAGAAGGAACACATGAGTCACCATGCAGGAACAAATGAGCCACCACACAGGAATACATAAGCCACCACACAGGAACGCATGAGACACATCGCAGAAACACATGAGCCAACACAAAGGATGTACCACAAAATAACACATGAGCCATCAAAAAGAGATACATGAACCACCACGCAGGAGCATATGAGCCACCACGCAGGAACACATGAGACATCACACAGGAACACGTGAGACACCACGCAGTCACACATGAACCACCATACAAAAACACATGAGCCATCATACAGAAACGCATGAGCCAACACGCAAATAACACATGAGGCACCACACAGGAACACATGAGCTTCCATAGAGGAACACATGATCCCTCACACAGGAACACATGAACTACCAACCAGGAACACATGAGCCATTAGAGAGGAACACATAAGCCACCACAAAGTAAGGCATTAGCCACCACAGGGAAATTCATGAGCCAACACACAGTAACACATGAACCAGCACGCAAGGAACACATGACCCACCATAGAGGAACACATCAGCCACCACACAGGAACACATGGGCCATCACACAGGAAAACATGAGCCACCAGTAAGGAACACATTAGCCACCACACAAGAACTCATAAGAAAACACACAGGAACATATGAGCCACTAAGTTGAAACACATGAGCCCCCGGGGAAGAACAAATGAGCCACCACACAGGAACATATAGGCCACCACAAAGGAACACATGAGACACCACACAGGAACACGTGAGCAAACACACAGGAACACTTGAGCCATCACGCAGGAACACATGAGCCACAATATAGGAACACATAAGCCACAACACAAATAACACATGAGCAACCACACAGGAACACATGAGTTACCATAGAGGAAAACATGAGTCATCACACAGGAAAACATGAACTACCACGCAGAAACACATGAGCCAACAGACAGAAACACATAAGCCAACACAGAGTAACATATTAGCCACCACAGGGGAACACATGAGCCACCAGACAGCAACACATGAGCCAGCACGCAAGAAACACATAACCCACCACACAGGAACCCATGAGCCACCACAGAGGAACACATGGGCAATCACATAGGAACACATGTGCCACCACGAAGGAACACATTAGCCGCCACACAAGAACTCATGAGCCAATACACAGAAAAACATGAGCCACCAAGCAGGAACACATAAGCCACTAGGCAAGAACAAATGAGCCACCACAGAGGAACATATAAGCCACCACAAGGGAACACATAAGACACCAAACAGGAACACATGAGCCACCACAAAGGAACACGTGAGCCATCACACAGGAGCACATGAACCACCACACTGGAACACATGAGCCACCAGGCAGGAACACATGAGCCACCACACAAAAGCTCATGAGCCTATACACAGGAACACATGAGACACATCGCAGAAACACATGAGCCAACTCAAAGGAAAACATGAACCACCACACAGTAACACATGAGCCATAAAAAGGAACACATTAACCACCACCCAGGAACATATCAGCCACCACGCACGAACACACGAGCCATCACAAAGGAACACATGAGACACCACGCAGCCAAACATGAACCACCACACAGGAACACATGAGCCACCATGCAGATAGCATATGACCCACCACATAGGAACACATGTGCTACCAAAGAGAAACACATGAGCCATCACACATGAAAACATGA
This sequence comes from Panulirus ornatus, assembly GCF_036320965.1. Lineage (NCBI taxonomy): Eukaryota > Metazoa > Arthropoda > Malacostraca > Decapoda > Palinuridae > Panulirus > Panulirus ornatus. Next base: position 21,990,372 of record NC_092252.1, on the reverse strand, counting down.
ACTACCACGCAAGAACACATGAGAAGAAAGACAGGAACATATAAACCACCACAAAGTAACACATTAGCCCCACAGGGGAACACATGAGCGACCATAAAGCAACACATGACTCAGCACGCAAGGAACACATGACCCACCACACAGAAACACATGAGCCACCACAGAGGAACACATGGGCCATCAAACAGGAACACATTAGCCAACCACACAGGAACACATGAGCTACCACGAAGGAACAAATTAACCACCACTCAAAAACTCATGAGCCAATACACAGGAACACATGAGCTACCAAGCAGGAACACATGAACCACCAGGCAAGAACAAATGAGCCACCACAGAGGAACAAATAAGCCACAACAAAGGAACACACGAGACACAAAAAAACATGAGCCACAACACAGGAACACATGACCCATCACACAGGAACACATGAGCCACCACACTGGAACACATGAGCCATCACGCAAATAACACATGAGCCATAACACGAGAACACATGAGCTACCACGCAGGAACACATGAGCCATCACACAGTAACACATGACACACCACACATCAACACATAAACCACCACCTAGAAACACATGAGCCACTATACAGCAACACATGATATACCACACAAGAACACAAGCCACCAAACAGGAACACAAAAGCCAGCACGTAAGGAATACATGACCCACCACACAGGAAGACATGAGCCACCACAAAGGAACACATAAGCCACCACAGAGGAACACATGAACCACCAAGTAAGAACACATGAGCCACCACGCAGAAACATATCAGCCAGTACACAGGAAAACATGTGCTTTCACACAGGAACACATACACCACCACTCAGGAACACATGAACCACCACACAGGAACACATGAGTCATAACGCAGGAACACATGAGCCATCTCACAGAAAAATATGATCTACCACGCAGGAACACATGAGCAACCAGACAGAAACATATAAGCCACCAAACAGCAACACATGAGCCAGCAAGCTAGGAACACATAACCCACCAGAAAAGAACACATGTGCCACCACACAGGAACACATGGGCCATCACACAGTAACACAGGAGCCACCATGAAGGAACACATTAACCGCCACACAAGAACTCATGAGCCAATAGACAGGAACACATGAGCCACCAAGCAGGAACACATGAGCCAAAAGGCAAGAACAAATGAGCCACCACAGAACATATAAGCCACCACAAAGGAACACATGAGACTCCACACAGGAACACATGAGCCACCACACAGAAACACATGAGCCATCACACAGAAACGCATAAACCACCACATTGGAACATATGAGACAGCACGCAGGAAAACCTGAGCCACCACACAAGAACATATTAGCCAATACACAGAAACACATGAGCCACCAAGAAGGAACACGTGAGTCACCACGCAGGAACAAATAAGCCACCTCACAGGAATACATAAGCCACTACACAGGAAGGCATGAGACACATCGCAGAAACACATGAGCCAACACAAAGGCTGTACCACACAGCTGTACCACTGAGCCATCAAAAAGAGACACATGAACGACCACGCAGGAACATATGAGCCACAACGCAGGAACACATGAGCCACCACGCAGGTGCACATGAGACACCACGCAGCCACATAGGAACCACCACACAGGAACACATGAGCCATCATACAGAAACACATGAGCCACCACGCAAATAACACATGAGGCACCACACAAGAACACATGAGCTACCAAAGAGGAACACATTAGCCATCACACAGGAAAACCTGAACTACCAGGCGGAAACACATGAGCCACAAGAGAGGAACACATAAGCCACCAGAGTAACACATTAGCCACCCCAGGGAAATACATGGGCCAACGCACAGCAACACATGAACCAGCATGCGAGGAACACATGACCCACCACACAAGAACGTATGAGCTGCCACACAAGAACACATGGGCCATCACAAAGGAACACATGAGCCACCACAAAGGAACACATTAGCCACCACACAAGAACTCATGATCCAATACACAGGAACATATGAGCCACTAAGTAGGAACACATGAGCCACCAAGCAAGAACAAATGAGCCACCAAAGAAGAACATATAAGCCACCACAAAGGAACACATGAGACACCACACAGGAATACATGAGCAACCACACAGGAACACTTGCGCCATCACACAGGAACACATGAACCACCAAACTGGAACACAAGAGCCACCAGGCAGGAATACCTGAGCCACCACACAAAAACTCATGAGCCAATACATGGGAACATATGAACCACCAAGCAGGAATATATGAGCCGCCACGCAGGAATAAATGAGCCCCAACACAGGAACGCATAAGCCACCACACAGGAACACATGAGACACATCACAAACACATAAGCTAACACAAAGGAACACATTTGCCACCACACAGTAACAAATGAGCCATCAAAAAGGAACTGAACCACCACGCAGGAATATATGAGCCACCACGCAGGAACACAAGAGCCATCACAAAGGAACACATGAGGCTCCACGCTGCCACACATGAACCACCACACAGGATTACATGAGCCACCACAAAGGAACGCAAGAACCACCACGTAAATAACACATGAGCCACCATACAGGAACACAAGACCTAGCAAAGAGGAACACATTAGCCATCACACAGGAAAACATGAAGTAACACGTAGGAACACATGAGCCACCAGACAGGAACACAGAGGCCACTCAAAGTAAGACATTAGCCACAACAGAGGAACACATGAGCCACCACACAGCAAAACATGACCCAGCACGCAAGGAACACATGACCCACCACAAAGGAACACATGAGCTACCACACAGGAACACATGGGCAATCACACAGGAACACATAAGCCACCACAAGGAACACAGCCACTACACAAGAACTCATGAGACAATACACAGGAACACATGAGCCACCAAGCAGGAACACATGAGCTACAATGCAAGAACAAATGAGCCACCACAGAGGAACATATAAGCCATCACCAAGGAACACATGAAACACCACACAAGAACACATGATCCAACACAGAGGAACATATGAGCCATCACACAGGAACAGATGAACCACCACACAAGAACACATGAACCGCCAGGCAGGAACACCTGAGCCACCACAGAAAAACTCATGAGCCAATATACGGGAACACATGAGCCACCAAGCAGGAACAAATCAGCCACCACGCAGGAACAAACGAGCCACCACACTGGAAATTATAACCACCAAACAGGAACGCATGAGACACGTTGCAGGAACACAGAAGCCACCACAAAGGAACACATGAGCCACCACACAGTAACACATGAGCCATCGAAAAAGAACACATGAAACCACGCAGGAACATATGAGCCACCACACAGGAAGGCATGAGACACATCGCAGAAACACATGAGCCAACACAAAGGCTGTACCACACAGCTGTACCACTGAGCCATCAAAAAGACACATGAACCACCACGCAGGAACATATGAGCCAACACGCAGGAACACATGAGACACCACGCAAGAACATATAAGTCATCACACAGGAACATGTGACACACCTAGCAGAAACACATGAGCCACCACACAAGAACACTTGAGCCCCCATACAGGAACACATGAGATACCAAACAGGAATACATGAATCACCAAACAAAAACACATTAGCCACCATGCAGGAACACATGAGACACTATGCAGGAACACATGAGCCATCACATAGGAACACATCAGACATAACATATCAACACCTAAACCATCACACAGGAACACATGAGCTACCAAACAGGAACACATGAGCCATCATACAGGAACACATGAACCACCACGCAGGAACACATGAGCCAACACACAGGAACACAGGAGCTACCACACATGAGCACATGAGTCACCACAGAGGAACACATGAGACACCACACAAAAACACAAGAGCCAGGACGCAAGGAACACGTGACCCACCACACAGGAACATATAAGCCACTACAAAGGAACACATAAACCATCACACAGGAATACATAAGCCACCACACAAGAACACATGAACCACTATGCAAGAACACATGAGCCACCACGCATGAACATGTGAACCACCACACAGGAAAACATGAGCCAACACACAGGAACACATGAGCCACCACGCACGAACACATGGGCACCATGCAAGAGCACATGAGCCATCACACAGGAACATATGGGATACCACGCAGAAACACATGAGCCACCACACAGGAACACATGAGTCACTACGCAAGGAACACACGAGCCACCACACAGAAACACATGAACCACCACACACGAACACATAAGCCACAACAAATGAACACATGAGCCATCACACAGGAACGCATGATATACCACGCAGCAACACATGAGCCACCACACAGGAACACACGAGCCATCAGACAAGAACATATGAGCCACCACGCAAGGAACACATAAGCCACCACATAGGAACACATGAACCACAAAGTAGTAACACATGAGCCACCACACTGTAACATATGAACCACCAAACAGCAACACATTAGCCACCAAAAGGGAATACATGACTAACAACACAGCAACACATGAGCCAGCACGCAAGGAACACATGATTTACCACATAGCAACACATGAGCCAGCACGCAAGGAACACATGACGCACCACAGAGAAATACTTGAGCCACCACACAAGAACACATGAACCACCATACACGAACACATAAGCCACCACACCAGAACGCATGTGACACCACAGAGGAACGCATGAGCTACCACACAGGAACACATGGGCTAACAAACAGATAAACAAGAACCACCACGCTGGAACATATGAGCCACCAACCAGGAACACAAGAGCCACCATGCAAGAACAAACGACCCACTACACAGGAACACGTAAGCCACCACACAGAAACACATGAAACACAACGCAAGAACACATGAGCCACCACACAATAACGCAAGAACCAACACACAGAAACACATAAGCCAACACACAGGAACACATAAGCTACCGCACAGGACCACATGAGACACGACACAGGAACACATGAGCCACCACACAGAAACTCATGATCCAACACACTGCAACACATGAGCCAACAAGCAGGAACATATGAGCCACCAAGCAGGAACAAATGAGCCACCAAACAGGAACACATAAGCCACCACAGAGGAAAACATGAGACAACGCAGGAACACATGGGACACAAAGCAAGAACACATGAGCCACCAAAAAAGAAAAAATGAGCCACCACAGAGGAACACATGAGCCATTAAACAGGAAAACATGAGCCATGAAAAAGGAACACATGAACCACCACAGAGGAAGACAATAGCCACCACGCAGGAACATATAGGCCACCACACATGAACACATAAGCCATCACACAGGAACACATGGGACCACGCAGAATCACATGAGCCGCCACACAGGAACACATGAAACACCACAAGAGAACAAAGGAACAACCACACAGGAACATATGAGCCACTACGCAGGAACACATGAGCCACGACACAGGAACACATAAGCCATCACACAGGAACACATGGGACAACGCAGAATCACATGCTCCACCACACAGGAACACTTGAGACACCACAGAGGAACACAAGAACCACCACACAGGAACACATAAGCCTCCGCGCAGGAACATATGAGCCATCAAACAAGAACATATGAACCACAACGCAGGAAAATATGAGCCATCACACAGGAACACATGAGACAACACACATCAACACATAAACAACCACACAAGAAACTATGATCCACCATAAAGGAACACATGAGCTACCACACAGGAACACATGAGCCAACACAGAACACGAGAGCCAACACGCAAGGAACACATGACACACCACACAGGAACACAGAAGCCACCACACAGGAAGACATGAACCACCACAAAGGAACATATAAGCCACAACGCTGGAACACATGAACCACCACGCAGGAACACGTGAGTCACCACGAAGGAACATATGACCTACCAAACAAGAAAACATGTCATCACACACGAACACATTAACCACCACGCAGGAACACATGAGCCATCAGGCAGAAACACATAAGCCATCACATAGGAACACATGAGACCACGCAGCAACACATGAGCCACCACACAGGAACACATAAGCCACCATACAGGAACACATGAGCCACCACGGAAATAACACATGAGCCATCACACAGGAACACATGAACTACCACGCAGGAAAACATTAGCCTCCTCAGAGTAACACATGACCAACCAGACAGTAACACATTAACCACCACAGGAGAAGACAAGAGCCACCACACAGCAACACATGAGCTAGCACGCAAGGAACGCATGACGCACCACAAAGGAACACATTAGCTACCACACAGGAACACATGAACCACCAGAGAGGAATACATAAGCCATCACACAGGAACATAAAAGATAACACGCAAGAAAACATGAGCGATCACACAGGAATACATGAGACATGACACAGGAACATATGAACTACCACTCAGTAACACATTAGCCACCGCAGAGGAACACATGACTCACCATACAGTAACACATTAGTCACCAGAGGAGAACACACGCGCCACCACACAGCAACACATGAGCTCGCACGCAAGGAACACATGACGCACCACATAGGAACACATGAGTCACCACACATGAACACATAAATCACTACACAAGAACACGTAATCCACCACACAGGAACACATGAGACATCACACAGGAACACATGAGCCTCCACACAGGAACACATGTGCCTCCACAGAGGAACACATGAACCATCACACAGGAACACATGAGCCTCCACGCAGGAACACAGGAGCCACCACGCAGGAACATAAGAGCCACCAAACAAGAACTCATGAGACAACTCACAGGAACACATAAACCACCAAGCGGGATAACATAAGTAACCAGGCAGAAACAAATGAGTCACTACAAAGGAACATAAGACACCACACAGGAATACATGAACCATCACACACGAACACATGAGCCGCCAATCAGGAACATATGAAACTCCATCCAGGAACACATGAATCACCACACAGGAACACATGAGCCTCCACGCAGGAACACATGAGCCATCACACTGGAACATAAAAGTCACCACGCAGAAAAACATGAGCGATCACACAGGAACAAATGAGACATGACAAAGGAACATATGAACTACCACGCATGAACGTATTAGCCACCTCAGAGGAACACATGACCCACCACACAGTAACACATTAGCCACCATAGGGGAACACACGAGCCACCACACAGCAACACATTAGCTAGCACGTAAGGATCACATGACGCACCGCAAAGGAACACATCAGCCACAACATAGGAACACATGAATCACATTATAGGAACACATAAGCCACCACACAGAAACACATGAGACATCACACAGGAACATATGAGCCACCACACAGGAACACATGGGCCTCCACAGAGGAACACATGAACCACCACACAGGAGCACATGAGCCTCCACTCAGAAACATATGAGCCATCATGCAGGAACACAATAGCCACCACACAAGAACTCATGAGACCACTCACAGGAACACATGAGACACCATGCAAGATAACATAAACAACCACGCAGAAACAAATGAGCCACCACACAGGAACACATAAGCACCATAAAGGAACACATGAGACACCATACAGGAATACTTTAGCCATCACACACGACACATGAGCCACCAAGCAGGAACACATGAACCACCACACAGGAACATAAAAGCCCCCACGTAGGAAAACATGAGCGATCACACAGAAACACATAAGACACCACACATTAACACATGATCCACCACACAAAACACATGATTGACCATAAAGGAATACATGAGCTACCACACAGGAACACACAAGAGCCAGCACGCAAGGAACACATGACCCACCACACAGGAACACATGAACCACCACTTAGGAACACCTGAGCCACCACAAAGCAACATATGAGCCACTAAACAGGAAAACATGAGCCATCACACAGGAACATATAAACCATCACGCAGGAACACATGAGCAACTACGCAGGAACGCATAAGCCATCACACAGGAACACATGTGACACGACGCAGTAACAAATGAGCCACCACACAGGAACATGTGAGTCAGCATACAGGAACACATGAGCCACCACGAACATAACATATGAGCCAGCACACAGGAACACATGAGCTACCACATAGGAACACATGGGCCATCACACAGGAACATATGAACTACAACACAGGAACACATTAGCCATCTCAGTAGAACACATGACCAACCACACAGTAACACACTAGGCACCACGGAGGAACACACGAGCCACCACACAGCAACACATGAGCCAGCACGCAAGGAACACATGAAGCACCACAAAGGAACACATGAGCCACCACACACGAACACATGAACCAACACAGAGGAACACATAAGCCACCACACAGGAACACATGAGACATCACACAGGAATACATGAGCCACCTCACAGGAACACATGGGCCTCCACAGAGAAACACATGAACAACCACACAGGAACACATAAGCCTCCACGCAGTAACACATGAGCCACCACGCATGAACTCATTAGCCAAAACACAAGATATCATGAGACAACACACAGGAACACATGAGCCACCAAGCAGGATAACATGAGCAATAACGCAGAAACAAATGAGCCATTACACAGGAACACATAAGCCACCACAAAGGAACACATGAGACACCACAAAGGAATACATGAGCCGTAACACACGAACACCTGAGCCGCCAAACAGGAACATATGAAACACCATCCAGGACCACATGAACCACAACACAGGAACACATAAGCCTCCCAGCAGGAGCACATGAACCATCACAAAGAAACATATAAGCCACAACTCAGGAAAACATGAGAGATAACACAGGAAAACATGAGACACCAAATGCCAACATATGAATCACCACACAACAACTCATAATCCACCATAAAGGATACATGAGCCACAACACAGGAACACACAAGAGCCAGCACGCAAGGAATACATGACCCACCACACAGGAACACACGAGACACCACACAGGAACACATGAACCACCATAAAGGAACACATAAGCCACCATACAGGAACATATGAACCACCACGCAGGAACACCTGAGCCACCAAGAAGAAACTTATGAGCCAACAAACAAAGGAGCACATAAACCACCACGCAGGAACACATGAACCGCAACGCATGAACACATAAACCATCACACAGGAACACATGGGAAACCACGCAGCAACATATTAGCCACCACACAGGAATACATGAGCCACCATGCAGGAACCCATGAGCCACACAGAAATAACACATGAGCCACCACAGAGGAACTCATGAACTACCACATAGGAACAAATGAGCCATCACACAGAAACACATGAACTACTACGCAGGAACACATTAGCCACCTCAGAGGAACACATGACCCACCACACAGTAGCACAATAGCCACCACAGGGAAACACACGAGCCGCCACACAGCAACACATGAGTCAGCACGCAAGGAACACATGACGAACCACAAAGGAACACATGAGATATCACACAAGAACACATGAGCCACCACGCAGGAACACATAGGCCTCCACAGAGGAACGCATGAACCACCACACAGGAACACATGAGCCTCCACGCAGGAACACATGAGCCACCACGCAGGAACACATGACCCACAACAAAAGAACTCATGAGACAACACATATGAACACATGAATCACCAAGCAGGATAACATGAGAAACCACTCAGAAACAAACATATGAGCCACCACACAGGAACACATGAACCACAACAGAGGAACGCATAAGCCACCACACAATAACACATGAGACATCACACAGGAACACATGAACCACCACACATGAACACATGAGCCTCCACGCAGGAACACATGAGACACAACACACTAATACATGAGCCATCACACACGAACACATGAGCCGCCAAGAAGGGAACATATGAAACACAACCCAGGAACACATGAACAAGCACACAGGAACACATGAGCCTCCACGAAGGAAACACATGAGCCATCACACAAGAACATAAAAGCCAACACGCAGGAAAACATGAGCGATCACACAGGAATACATGAGACATGACACAGGAACATATGAACTACCACGCAGGAACACATTAGCCACCTCAGAGGAACACATGACCCACCACACACTAACACATTAGCCACCACAAGGGAACATACGAGCCACCACACAGCAACACATGAGCTAGCACACAAGGAACATTGATGCACCACAAAGGAAAGCATGAGCCACCACACAGGAACACATGAACCACCACGGAGGAACACATAAGCAACCACACAGGAACACATGAGACATCACACAGGAACACATTAGCCTCCAGACCGGAACATATGAGCCTCCACAGAACACATGAACCATCACACAGGAACAAATAAGCCTCCACGCAGGAACACGTGAACCACCACACAAGAACTCGTGAGACAACTCACAGGAACACATGAACCACCAAGAAGGATAACATGAGCAACCACGTAGAAACAAATGAGGCACCACACTGGAACACATAAGCCACCACAAAGGAACACATGAGACACCATACAGGAATACATGGGCCATCACACACGAACACATAAGCCGTCAAGCACGAACATATGAAACACCATTCAGGAACACATGAACCACCTCAGAGGAACACATGACCCACCACACAGTAACACATTAGCCACCACAGGGGAACACACGAGCGACCACATAGCAACACATCAGCTAGCACGCAAGGAACACATGACGCAACATAAAGGAACACATGAGCCACTACACAAGAACTCATGAGACAACACATATGAATACATGAATTACCAAACAGGATAACATGAGAAACCACGCAGAAACAAACATATGAGCCACCACACAGGAACACATGAACCACAACAGCGGAACACATAAGCCACCACACAGGAACACATAAGACATCACACAGGAACACATGAGCCACCACACATGAACACATAAGCCTTCACGCAGGAACACATGAGACGCCACACAGGAATACATGAGTCATCACACACGAACACATGAGCCGCCAAGCAGAATCATATGGAACACCAACCAGGAACACATGAACGACCACACAGGAACACATGAGCCGCCACGCAGGAACACATAAGCCATCACACAAGAACATATAAGCCACCACGCAGGGAAACAAGAGCGATGACACAGGAACACATGAGACACCACACAGCAACACATGAGCCAGTACGCAAGGAACACATGATGCACCACAAAGGAACGCATGAACCACCACACAGGAACACATGAACCACCACTTAGGGGCACATAAGCCACCACATAGGAACACATGAGACATCACACAAGAACACATGAGCCATCACAATGGAACACATTGGCCTCGAGAGAAGAACACATGAACCACCACACAAGAACACATGAGCCTTCACGCAGGAACACATGAACCACCACATAGGACCACATGAGCCTCCACGCAGGAACACATGAGCCACCACGCAAAGACAAATGAGTCACCACACAAGAACTCATGAGACAGAACACAGTAACACATGAGCCACCAAGCAGGATAACATGAGCAACCACGCAGAAACAAATGAGTCAATACACAGAAACATATGAACCAACACAAAGGAACACATGAGCCACCACACAGAAACACATGAACCACCATAGAGGAAGACATGAGCCACCACACAGGAATACATGAGACACCACACACGAATACACAGGCCATCACAAACGAACACATGAGCCGCCAAGAAGGGAACATATGAAACACCACCCAGGAACACATGAACAAGCACACAGGAACACATGAGCCTCCACGAAGGAAACACATGAGCCATCACACAGGAACATAAAAGCCAACACGAAGGAAAACATGAGCGATCACACAGGAATACATGAGACATGACACAGGAACATATGAACTACCACGCAGGAACACATTAGCCACCTCAGAGGAACACCACACCCACCACACACTAACACATTAGCCACCACAGGAGAACACACGAGCCACCACACGTCAACACATGAGCTAGCACACAAGGAACAGATGATGCACCACAAAGGAACACATGAGCCATCACACAGGGACACATGAACCACCACGGAGGAACACATAAGCCACCACACAGGAATACATGAGACATTACACAGGAACACATGGGCCTCCGGACAGGAACATATGGGCCTCCACAGAAGAAAACATGAACCATCACACAGGAACACATGAGCCTCCACGCAGGAACACATGAGCACCACACAAGAACTTATGAGACAACTCACAGGAACACATGAGCCACCAAGCAGGATAACATGAGCAACCACTCAGAAACAAATGAGCCACCACACAGGAACACATAAGCCACTACAAAGGAACACATGAGACACCACACAGGAATAGATTAGCCATCACACACGAACATATGAGCCGCCAAGCAGGAACATATGAAACACCACCCAGGAAAACATGAATCACCACACAGGAACACATGAGCCTCCACGCAGGAACACATGAGCCATCACACAGGACCTTAAAAGCCACCAAGCAGGAAAACATGAGCGATCACACAGGAACTCATGAAACACCACACATCAACACATGAACCACCACTCAAGAACACATGATCCACCATAAAGGAATACTTGAGCTACCACACAGGAACACACAAGAGCCAGTACGCAAGGAACATATGACTCACATACAGGAACACATGACGCACCACAGAGGAAGGAACACATGAACCACCACTTATGATCACATAAGCCACCACACAGGAACTCCTGAACCACCAAGCAGGAACACCTGAGAAACCACGAAGGAACATATGAGCCGCCAAACAGGATAACATGACCCATCACACAGGAACACATAAACCACCACGAAGGAACATATGAGCCACAACGCAGCAAAAATAAGCCATCACACATGTCACCACGCACCAACACATAAACCACCACATAGGAAGACATGAGCCACCATACAGGAACATATGAGCCCCCACGGGCACAACGCATGCGCCAGCACACAGGAACACATGAGATACCACATAGGAATACATGAGGCATCACAAAGGAACACATGAACTACCACGCACGAACACATTAGCCACTTCAGAGGAACACATGACCCACCACACAGTAATACATTAGCCACCACAGGGGAACACACGAGCCACCACACAGCAACACATGAGCCAGCACGCAAGGATCACATGAAGCACCACAAAGGAACATATGAGCTACCACACAGGAACATATGAACCACCACAGATGGAACACATAAGTCACAACAAAGGAACACATGACACATCACACGGGAACATATGAGCCACCACACAGGAACACATGGGCCTCTACAGAGGAACACATGAACCACCACAGAGGAACAAATGAGCCTCCACGCAGGAACACATGAGCCACCACGCAGGAACATATGAGCCACCACACAAGAACTCATGAGGCAATTCACAAGAACACATGAGCCACCAAGCAGGATAACATAAGCAACCACGCAGAAACAAATGAGCCACCACACAGGAACACATAAGCCACCACAAAGGAACACTTGAGACACCACACGGGAATACATGAGACATCACATACGAACACATGAGCAACCAAGCAGGAACATATGAAACACCATCCGGGATCACATGAACCACCACACAGGAACACATGAGCCTCCACGAAGGAACACATGAGCCATCACACGGGAACATAAAAGCCAACACGCAGGAAAACATGAGCGATCACATAGGATTACATGAGACATGATACAGGAACATATGAACTACCACGCAGTAACACATTAGCCACCAGAGGGGAACACACGAGCCACCACACAGCAACACATGAGCTAACACGCAAGGAACACATGATGTATCACAAAAGAACACATGAGCCACCACACAGGACAACATAAACCACCACGGAGGAACATATAAGCCATCACACAGGAACACATGACACATCACACAGGAACACATGAGCCTCCACACAGGAACATATGGGCCTCTACAGAAGAACACATGAACCATCACACAGGAACACATAAGCCTCCACGCAGGAACACATGAGCCACTACGCAGGAATACATGAGCCACGACACAAGAACTCATGAGACAACTGACAACAACACATGAGCTACCAAGCAGGATAACATGAGCAACCACGCAGAAACAAATGAGCCACCACACAGGAACACATAAACCTCCACAAAGTAACACATGGGACACCACACAGGAATACATGAGCCATCACACACAAACACATAAGCCGCCAAGCCGGAACATATGAAACACCATCCAGGAACACATGAACCACCACAGAGAAACACATAAGCCTCCACGCAGGAACACATGAGCCATCACACAGGAATATAAAAGCCACCACGCAGGCAAACATGAGCGATCACACAGGAACATATGAGACATGACACAGGAACATATGAACTACCACGCACGAACACATTAGCCACCTCAGAGGAGCAGATGACCCACCATACAGTAACACATTAGGCACCACAGGGGAACACACGAGCCACCACACAGCAACACATGAGCAAGTTCGCAAGGAACACATGAAGCACCACAAAGGAGCACATGACCCACCACACAGGAACACATGAATCACCACAAAGGAACACATAAGCCACCGCACAGGACCACAAGAGACATCACACAAGAACATATGAGCCACCACACAGGAACACATGGGCCTCCACAGAGGAACACATGAACCACCGCAGAGGAACACATGAGACTCCACGCAGAAACACATCAGTCACCACGCAGGAACACATGAATCACCGCACAAGAACTCATGAGACAACACACAAGAACATATGAGCCACCAAGAAGGATAACATGAACAACCACGCAGAAACAAATGAGCCAACACACAAGAACACGTAAGCCACCACAAAGGAACATATGAGACACCAACCAGGAATACATCACACACAAACACATGAGCCGCCAAGAAGGAACATATGAAACACCACCAAGGAACACATGAACCACCACAGAGGAACACATTAGTCTCTACGCATGAACATATGAGCCATCACACAGGAACATGAAAGTCACCACGCAGGAAAACATGAACTATCTCACAGGAACACATATGAATTACCACGCACGAACACGTTAGCCATCTCAGAGGAACACATGACCCACTACACAGTAACACATTAGCCACCACAGGGGAACACACGAGCCACCACACACCAACACATGAGCTAGCACGCAAGGAACACATGACGCACCGCAAAGGAACACATGAGCCACAACACAGGAACACATGCACCACCACAGATGGAACACAAAAGACACCACACAGGAACACATGAAACATCACTTATGAACACATGAGCCACCACACAGGGACACATGGGCCTCCACAGAGGAACACATGAACTACCACACGGGAGCACATGAGCCTCTACGCAGGAACATATGAGCCATCACGCAGGAACACATGAGCCACCACACAAGAAGTCATGAGACAACACACAAGAACACATGAATCACCAAACAGGATAAGATGAGCAACCATGCAGAAACAAATATATGAACCACCATACAGGAACACATGAACCACAACAGAGGAACACATGGCACCACAAAGGAACACATGAGGCACCACACAGGAATATATGAGCCGTCACACACGAATACATGAGCCGCCAAACAGGAACATATGAAACACCAACCAGCAACACATGAACCACCACAGAGGAACACATAAGCCTCCACGCAGGAACATGTGAGCCATCACACAGGAAAATATAAGCCACCACGGAGGAAAACATGAGAGATAACACAGGAACACATGGGATACCACACATCAACACATGAACCACCACACAAGAACACATGATCCACCTTAAAGGATACATGAACTATCACACAGGAACACACACGAGCCAGCACGCAAGGAATACATGACCCACCACACAGGAACACATGAGACACCACACAGGAGCACATGAACCATCACGCACGAACAAATGAGCCACCACACAAGAACTCATGAAACAACATACAGGAGCACATGAGCCACCAAGCAGGATTACATGAGCAACCACGCAGAAACAAATGAGCCACCACACAGGAACACATAAGCCTCCACAAAGGAACACATGAGACACCACACAGGAATACATGAGACGTCACACACGGACACATGAGCCGCCAAACAGGAACATATGAAACACCGCCTAGAAACACATGAACCACCACACAGGAACACATAAGACTCCACGCAGAAACATGTGAGCCAGCACACAGGAACATATAAGCTACCACGCAGGAAAACATGAGAGATAACACAGGAACACTGAGACACCACATATCAACACATGAACCACCACACAAGAGCACATGATCCATCATAAAGGATACATGATCTATAACACAGGAAAACACACGAGCCAGCATGCAAGGAATACATGACCCATCACACAGGAACACATGAGACACCACACAAGAAAACATGAACCACCACAAAGGAACACATAAGCCACCACATAGGAACACATGAACCACCACGCAAGAACACCTAAGCCACCAAGAAGGAACATATGAGCCACAAAACAGGAAAACATGAGCCATCACACAGGAACACATAAACCACCACACAGAAACATATAAACCATCACACAGGAACACATGAGACACCACGGAGCAACATATGAGCCACCAGAAAGGAATACATGAGCCACCATATAGGAATACATGAGCCACCACGAAAATAACACATGAGCCACCACACAGGAACTCATGAGCTACCACATAGGAACACATGAGCCAATAGTCAGGAACACATGAACTACTACGTAGGAACGCATTAGCCACCTCAGAGGAACATATGACCCACCACACAATAGCACATTAGCCACCACAGGGAAACACACGAACCACCACACAGCAACACATGAGCTAGCACGTAAGGAACACATGACGCACCACAAAGGAACACATGAGCCACCAAAGAGAAACACATAACCCACCAAAGAGGAACACACAAGCCACCAAACAGGAACACGTGAAACATCACACATGAACACATGAGCCACCTCACAGGAACACATGGGCCTCCACAGAGGAACACATGAACCACCACACAAGAACACATGAGCCACCACGCACGAACACATGAGCCACCTGTCAGGAACACATGAGCCACCACACAAGAACTCATGACACAACACACATGAACACATGAATCACCAAACAGGATAACAAGAGCAACCAAGCAGAAACAAACACATGAGCCACCACACAGGAACACATGAACCATAACAGAGGAACACATAAGCAACCACACAGGAACACATGTGACATCACACAGGAACACATGAGCCACCACACATAAATACATGAGCCTTCATCGCAGGAACACAAGAGACACCTTACAGGAATACATGAGTCATCACACACAAACACATAAGCCGCCAAGCAGGAACATATGAAACACCACCCAGGAACACATGAACCACCACACAGGAACAAATAAGCCTCCACGCAGGAACACATGAGCCTTCACACAAGAACATATAAGCCACCACGCAGGAAAATATGAGAGATGACACAGGAACACATGAGACACCACATATCAACACATGAACCACCACACAAGAACATATGATCCATCATAAAGGATACATGAGCTACCACACAGGAACACACAAGAGCCAGTACGCAAGGAATACATGACCCACCACACAGGAAAACATGAAACACCACAAAGGAACACATGAACCACCACAAAGGAACACATAAGCGACCACACAGGAACACATGAAAAACCACGCAGGAACACCTGAGCCACCATGAAGGAACATATAAGCCACCAAACAGGAAAACATGAGCCATCACACAGGAACACATAAACCACCATGTAGGAGCACAGGAGCCACCATACAGGAATACATGAGCCCTCATACAGGAACACATGAGCCACCACGGAAATAACACATGAGCCAACACACAGGAACACATGAGCTACCACATAAGGACACATGAGCCATCACGCAAAAACACATGAACTACTACGCAGGAACACATGATCCACCTCAGAGGAGGACTTGACCCTCCACACAGTAGCACGTTAGCCACCACAGGGAAACACACGAACCACCACACAGCAAAACATGATCCAGCACGTAAGGAACACATGGCGCACCACAAAGGAACACATGAGCCACCACTGAGGAACACATGAACCACCAAAGAGGAACACATAAGCCACCACACAGGAACACATGAGACATCACACAGGAACACATGAGCGACCACGCAGGAACACATGGGCCTCCACAGAGGAACACATGAACCACCACAAAGGAACACATGAGCCTCCGCGCAGGAACATATGAGCCACCACGCAGGAACACATGAGCCACCACACAAGAAGTCATGAGACAACACACAAGAACACATGAATCACCAAACAGGATAACATGAGATACCACGCAGAAACAAATACATGAGCCACCACACAGGAACGCATGAACCACAACAGAGGAACACATAAGGCACCACAGAGGAACACATAAGACATCACACAGGAACACATGAGCCACCACACATGAACATATGACCCTCCACGTACGAACACGTGAGACACCACACAGAAATATATGAGTCATCACACACGAACATATGAGCCGCCAAGCAGGATTATATGAAACGCCAACCAGGAACACAGGAACGACCACACAGGAACACAATAGCCTCCACGCAGGAACACATAAGAAATCACACAAGAACATATAAGCCACCACGCAGGAAAACATGAGCGATCACACAGGAACACATGAGACACCACACAGCAACACATGAGCCAGCACGCAAGGAACACATGACGCACCACAAAGGAACGCATGAACCACCACACAGGAACACATGAACCACCACAGAGGGAAACATAAGCCACCACACAGGAACACATGAGACATCACACAGGAACACATGAGCCACAACACAGGAACACATGGGCCTCGACAGAGAATACATGACCCATCACACAGGAACACATGAGCCTTCACGCAAGATGACATGAACCACCACACAGGAACACATGAGCCTTCACGCAGGAACACATGAGCCACCAAGCAGGAACACATGAGCGACCACACAAGCACTCATGAGAAAACACACAGGAACACATGCGCCACCAAGCAGGATAACATGAGCAACCACGCAGAAACAAATGAGCCAATACACAGGAACACATGAACCACCACAAAGGAACACACGAGCCACCACACAGAAACACATGAACCACCACAGAGGAAGACATGAGCTACCACACAGGAACACATGAGACATCACACAGGAACACATGAGCCACCACACAGGAACACATGAACCTCCACGCAGGAACACATGAGACACCACACAGGAATACATGAGCCATCACCCACGAACACATGAGCCGCCAAGCAGGAACATCTGAAACACCACCCAGGAACACATGAACCACCGCAGAGGAACACATGAGCCTCCACGAAGGAAAACATGAGCCATCACACAGGAACACATAAACCACCACGTAGGAACACATGAACCGCAACGTAGGAACACATGAACCATAACACAGGAACACATGAGCCACCATAGAGGAATACATGAGCCCTCATACAGGAACACATTAGCCACCACGGAAATAACTCACGAGCCACCACACAGGAACACATGAACTACCACGTAAAAACACATGAGCCATCACACAGAAACACATGAACTACTACGCAGGAACACATGATCCACCTCAGAGGAAGACTTGACCCACTACACAGCAGCACATTAGCCACCACAGGGAAACACACGAACCACCACACAGCAACACATGAGCCAGAACCTAAGGAACACATGACGCACCACAAAGGAACACATGAGCCACCACAGAGGAACACATGAACCACCACAGAGGAACACATAAGCCACCACACAGGAACACATGAGACATCACACAGGAACACATGAGCGACCACGCAGGAACACATCGGCCTCCACAGAGGAACACATGTACCAAAACACAGGAACACATGAGCCTCCACGCAAGAACACATGAGCCACTACACAAGAAGTCATGAGACAACGCACAAGAACACATGAATCACAAAACAGGATAACATGAGCAACCACGCAGAAACAAACACATGAGCCACCCCACAGGAACACATGAACCACAACAGAGGAACACATAAGCCACCACACAGGAACGCATGAGACACCACACAGGAACACATGAGCCACCACACAGGAACACATGGGCCTCGAGAGAGGAACACATGAACCATCACACAGGAACACATAAGCCTTCACGCAACAAGACATGAACCACCACACATGAACACATGAGCCTCCACGCAGGAACACATGAGCCACCAAGCAGGAACACACGAGCCACAACACAAGAACTCATGAGACAACACACAGGAAGACATGCGCCACCAAGCAGGATAACATGAGCAACCACGCAGAAACAAATGAGCCAATACACAGCAACACATGAACCACCACAAAGAAACACATGAGCCACCACACAGAAACACATGAACCACCACAGAGGAAGACATGAGCCACCACACAGGAACACATGAGACATCACACAGGAACACATGAGCCACCACACAGGAACACATGAGCCTCCACGCAGGAACACATGAGACACCACACAGGAATACATAAGCCATCACCCACGAACACATGAGCCGCCAAGAAGGGCAACATATGAAACACCACCCAGGAACACATGAACCACCACACAGAAACACATGAGCCTCCACGAAGGAACACATGAGCCATCACACAGGTACATAAAAGCCAACACGAAAGAAAACATGAGCGATCACACAGGAATCCATGAGACATGACACGGGAACATATGAACTACCACGCAGAAACACATTAGCCGCCTCAGAGGAACACATGACCCACCACACAGTAACACATTAGACTCCACAGGGGAACACACGAGCCACCACACAGCAACACATGAGCTAGCACGCAAGGAACACATGATGCACCACAAAGGAACACATGAGCCACCACAGAAGAACACATGAACCACCACGAAGGGAACACATAAGCCACCACATAGGAACACATGAGACATCACACAGGAACATATGAGCCTCCACAAAGGAACACATGGGCCTCCACAGAAGAACACATGAACCATCACACAGGAACACATGAACCTCCACGCAGGAACAATTGAGCCACCACACAGGAACACATAAGCTATCACACAAGAACTCATGAGACAACTCACAGGAACACATGAGCCACCACACAGGATAACATGAGCAACACCGCAGAAACAAATGAGCTACCACACAGGAACACATAAGCCACCACAAAAGAGCACATGAGACACCACACAGGAATACATGAGCCATCACACACAAACAAATAAGCCGCCAGGCAGGAACATATGAAACACCATCCAGGAACACATGATCCACCACAGAGGAACACATGAGCCTCCACGAAGGAACACATGAGCCATCACACAGGAACATAAAAGCCAACACGAAGGAAAACATGAGCGATCACACAGGAATATATGAGACATGACACGGGAACATATGAACTACCACGCAGGAACACATTAGCCACCTCAGAGGAACGCATGACCCACCACACAGTAACACATTAGACACCACAGGGGAACACACGAGCCACCACACAGCAACACATGAGCTAGCACGCAAGGAACACATGATGCACCACAAAGGAACACATGAGCCACCGCACAGGAACACATAAACCACCACGGAGGAAGACATAAGCCACCACATGGGAACACATGAGACATCACACAGGAACATATGAGCCTCCACAAAGGAACACATGGGCCTCCACAGAAGAACACATGAACCATCACACAGGAACACATGAACCTCCACGCAGGAACACATGAGCCACCAAACAGGAACACATGAGCCACCACACAAGAACTCATGAGACAATTCACAGGAACACATGAGCCACCACACAGGATAACATGAGCAACACCGCAGAAACAAATGAGTCACCACACAGGAACACATGAGCCACCACAAAAGAGCACATGAGACACCACACAGGAATACATGAGCCAACACACACAAACAAATAAGCGCCAGGCAGGAACATATGAAACACCATCCAGGAACACATGATCCACCACAGAGGAACACATGAGCCTCCACGCAAGAACACATGAGCCATCACACAGGAACATGAAAGCCACCACGCAGGAAAACATCAGCGATCACACAGGAAAACATGAGACATGACACAGGAACATATGAACTACCACGCAGGAACATATTAGCCACCTCAGAGCAACACATGACCCACCACATAGTAACATTTTAGCCACCACAGGGGAACACACGAGCCACCACACAGGAGCAAATGAGATAGCACGCAAGGAACACATGATGCACCACAAAGGAATACATGAACCACCACAAACGAACACATGAACCACCACAGAGGAACACAGAAGCCACCACACAGGAACACATGAGACATCACACAGGAACACATGAGCCACCACACAGGAACATATGGGCCTACACAAAGGAACACATGAACTACAACACAGGAACACATGAGCCTCCACGCACGAACACATGAGCCACCACGCAGGAACATATGAGCCACCACACAAGAACTCATGAGACAACTCACAGGAACACCTGACCCACCAAGCAGGAAAACATGAGCAACCAAGCAGAAACAAATGAGCCACCACACAGGAACACACAAGCCACCACAAAGGAAGACATGAGACACCACACTGAAATACATTAACCATCACAAACGAACATATGAGCTGCAAGAAGGAACATATGAAACACCACCCAGGAACACATGAGCCACCACACAGGAACACATGATCCTCCACGCAGGAACACATGAGCCATCACACAGGAACTTAAAAGCCACCACGTAGGAAAACATGAGCAATCACACAGGAACAAATGAGACACCATATATCAACATATGAACCACCACACATGAACACATGATCCACCATAAAGGAATACATGAGCAACCACACAGGAGCACACAAGAGCCAACACGCAAGGAATACATGACCCACCACACAGGAACACATGAGCAACTACAAACGAACACATGAACCACCACTTAGAAACACAAAAGCCACCACACAGGAACACATGAACCACAACGCAGGAACACCTGAGCCACCAAGAAGGGACATATGAGCCACCAAACAGGAAAACATGAGCCATCACACAGGAACACATAAACCACCACGCAGGAACACATGGGCCACAACACAGGAACACATAAGCCATCACACATGTCACCACGCAGCAATACATGACGCACCACACGGGAATATATAAGCCACCTTACAGGAACACATGAGCCACCAGGGAAATAACACATGAGCCAGCACACAGGAACACATGAGCTACCAAATAGGAACAAATGAACCATCACACAGGAACACATGAACTACCACGCAGGAACACATTAGCCACCTCAGAGAAACACATGCCCCACCACACAGTATCACATTAGCCACCACAGGGGAACACATGAGCACCACACATCAACACATGAGCCAGCACGCAAGGAACACATGAAGCACCACAAAGGAACACATGAGCCACCACACAGGAACACATAAGACATGACACAGGTGCACATGAACCACCTCACAGGAGCACATGGGCCTCTAGAGAGGGACACATGAACAATCACGCAGGAACACATGGGCATCCACGCAGGAACACATGAGCCACCACGCAGGATCACATGAGCCACCACACAAGAACTCATGAGACAACACACAGGAACACATGAGAAACCAAGCAGGATAACATGAGCAACCACGCAGAAACAAATGAGCCACCACACAGAAAAAACATAAGCCACCACAAAGGAACACATAAGACACCACACAGGAATACATGAGCCATCACACACGAACACATGAGCCGCCAAGCAAGAACATATGAAACACCACCCAGGAACACATGAACTACCACACAGGAACACATAAGCTTCCACGCAGGAACACATGAACCATCACACAGGTACATATAAGCCACCACGCAGGAAAACATGAGAGATCACACACGAACACATGAGACACCACATATCAACACATTAACCACCACACCAAAACACAAGATCCACCATAAAGGATACATGAGCTACCATACAGGAACACACAAGAGCCAGCACGCAAGGAATACATGACCCATAACACAGGAACACATAAGACACCACACAGGAACACATGTACCACGACAAAGGAACACATAAGGCACCACACAGAAACACATGAACCACCACGCAGGAACACCTGAGCCACCACGAAGGAACATATGAGCCACCAAAGAGGAAACCATGAGCAATCACACAGGAACACATGCAGGAGCACATGAACGGCAACGCAAGAACACTTAAACCATCTCAGAGGATAACATGAGACACCACTCAGCAAGACATGAGCCACCACACAGGAATACATAAGCCACCATGCAGGAACACATGAGCCACCACACAGGAATACATGAGTTACCACATAAGAACACATAAGCCAATACACAGGAACACATGAACTACTACGCAGGAACATATGACACACCTCACAGTAACACATTAGCCACCTCAGAGGAACACACGAGCAACCACACAGCAACACAAGAGCCAGCACACAAGGAACACATGAAGCACCACAAAGGAACACATGAGCCACCACACACGAACACAAGAACCACCACAGAGGAACACATAAACCATCACTCAGGAACACATGAGACATCACACAGGAACACATGAGCCACTTCGCAGGAACATATGGGCCTCCACAGAGGAGCACTTGGGTCTCCACAAAGGAACACATGAGCCTCCACGCAGAAACACATGAACCACAACGCAGGAACACATAAGTCACCACACAAGAACTCATGAGACAACACACAGGAACACATGAGCCAACAAGCAGGATAACATGAACAACCACGCAGAAACAAATGATTCACCACATAGGAACACAAAAGACACCACAATGTAACACGTGAGATACCAGAGAGGAATACATGAGCCATCATACACGAACACATGAGCCGCAAAGCAGGAACACATGAAACACCACCCAGGAACACATGAACCATCACACAGGAACACATAAGCTTCCACGCACAAAAACATGAGCCATCACACAGGAACATATAAACCACCACGCAGGAAAACATGAGAGATCACACAGGAACACATGAGACACCACATATCAACACATGAACCACCGCACAAGAATAAATGATCCACCATAAAGGATACGTGAGCTACCACACAGGAACACACAAGAGCCAGCACGCAAGAAAAATATGACCCACCGCACAGGAACACATGAGACACCACACAGGAACAAATGAACCACCACGCAGGAACACCTGAGCCACCACGAAAGAACATATGAGCCACCAAACAGGAAAACATGAGCCATCACACAGGAACACATAAACCAACACGTAGGAACACATGAGCCGCAACGCAGGAACACATGAACAATCTCACAGGAACACATGAGACACCACGTTCAACCACATGAACTACCACACAGGAATAAATGAGCCACCATACAGGAACACATGAGCCACCACGGAAATAACACATGAGCCACCACACAGGTACACATGACCTACCATATAGGAACACATGAGCCAATAGACAGGAACACATGAACTACTACGCAGGAACACATTAGCCACCTCAGAGGAACACATGACCCACCACACATTAACACATTAGCCACCAAAGGGAAACACACGGGCCACCACACAGCAACACATGAGCCAGCACGTAAGGAACACATGACACACCACAAAGAAACACATGAGCCACCACAGAGGAACACATGAACCACCACAGAGGAACACATAAGCCACCATACAGGAACTCATGAGACATCACACAAAAAGACATGAGCCACCACACAGGAACACATGAGCCTTCACAGAGAAACACATGAACCACCACAAAGGAACACATGAGCCTCCACGCAGGAACACATGAGCCACCACACAGGAACACATGAGCCACCACACAAGAACTCATGAGACAACACACAGGAACACATGAATCAAAAAACAGAATAACATGAGCAACCACGCAGAAACAAACACATGAGCCACCACACAAGAACACATGAACCACAACAGAGGAACACATAAGCCATTACACAGGAACATATGAGACATCACACAGGAACACATGAGCCACCACACATGTACACATGAGCCTCCACGCAGGAACACATGAGACGCCACACAGGAATACATGATTCATCACACACGAAATCATGAACCCCCAAGCAGGGTCATATGAAACACCAACCAGGAACACATGAACCACCACAGAGGAACACATGAGCCTCCACGCAGGAACACATAAACCCTCACAGAAGAACATATAAGCCACCACGCAGAGAAACATGAGCGATCACACAGGAACACATGAGACACCACACAGCAACACATGTGCTAGCACACAGGAACACATGGCCCATCACAGAGGAACACATAAGCACCACACAGGAACGATGAGACATGACACAGGAGCATATGAGCCACCTCACAGGAACACATGGGCCTCCACAGAGGAACACATGAACAACCACATAGGAACACATGATCCTCCACGTAGGAACACATGAGCCACCACGCAGGAACACATGAGCCACCACACAAGGACTCATAAGACAACACACAGGAACACATGAGCCAACAAGCAGGATAACATGAGCAACCACGCAGAAATAAATGATTCACCACACAGGAACACATAAGCCACCACAAAGTAACATATGAGATACCAGAGAGGAATACATGAGCCATCGCACACGAAAACATGAGCCGCCAAGCAGGAACATTTGAAACACCACCCAGGAACACATGAACCATCACACAGGAACACATAAGCTTCCACGCAGGAACATATGAGCCATCACACAGGAACATATAAGCCACCATGCAGGAAAACATGAGAGATCGCACAAGAACGCATGAGACACCACATATCAACACATGAACCACAACACAAGAACAAATGATCCACCATAAAGGATGTATGAGCTGGCACACAGGAACATACAAGAGCCAGCACGCAAGGAATACATGACCCACCACATAGGAACACATGAGACAACACAGGAACACATAAGCCAACACAAACGAACACATAAGCCACCACACAGGAACACATGAACCACCACGCAAGAACACCTGAGCCACCTTGAAATAACATATTAGCCAACAAACAGGAGAACATGAGCCATCACACAGGAACACATAAACCACCACGCAGGAACACATGAGCCGCAACGCAGGAACACATAAACCATATACTATAAAGAATATCTTAATCAGGAATTCACCAGAAAATTCTCTTGGTTGCATCTATAAAGTTCCTTGTGGAAACTGTGATGAATTTTATGTTGGTCAGACTGGTAAGGATCTTTCTGTTAGACTTAAGCAACATAAATATAGTGTAAGAACGGGAAAAGAATCAAATGCCTTGTTTAATCATGTTAAAAACTATGATCATTGTATTGACTGGAGTAACGCCATCTCAGTTGTTAACTTTAACTCTATTACCAACAGAAATATCATTGAATCTTCTATTATCAAATACACAAAGAATTATAATCCTAATATTAGTGATGGTCTATACAAATTAGATAACTTTATTGTTGATAAGATTTGTAAAATGATAAGTTTATGAACGCTCGTTGTATGTTTTGGACAATCACATGTTTACCAAATGGCGTCCTAGCTTTGTCTCTTCGATGTATATCAATTGACTGTTATATTTCTCTCTTCTGTCTCCCCTGATGATGTGATTATTACACGAAAGTGCACTTGGGAACTTTTCGTGTTTCATTTTCCCCGTGGACTCATAGGAATATATACATATATACATATATACATATATGCATATATATATATATATATATATATATATATATATATATATATATATATATATATATATATATATATATATATATATATATATATATATATATATATATATATATATATATATATATATATATATATATATATATATATATATATATATATATATATATGAGTTGGGGTGAGAGAGTATCATTAAATTTTAGGGAGAATAAAAAGATGTTCTGGAAGGAGGTAAATAAAGTGCGTAAGACAAGGGAGCAAATGGGAACTTCAGTGAAGGTGGTTAATGGGGAGGTGATAACAAGTAGTGGTGATGTGAGAAGGAGATGGAGTGAGTATTTTGAAGGTTTGTTGAATGTGTTTGATGATAGAGTGGCAGATATAGGGTGTTTTGGTCGAGGTGGTGTGCAAAGTGAGAGGGTTAGGGAAAATGATTTGGTAAACAGAGAAGAGGCAGTAAAAGCTTTGCGGAAGATGAAAGCCGGCAAGGCAGCAGGTTTGGATGGTATTGCAGTGGAATTTATCAAAAAAGGGGGTGACTGTATTATTGACTGGTTGGTAAGGTTATTTAATGTATGTATGACTCATGGTGAGGTGCCTGAGGATTGGCGGAATGCGTGCATAGTGCCATTGTACAAAGGCAAAGGGGATAAGAGTGAGTGTTCAAATTACAGAGGCATAAGTTTGTTGAGTATTCCTGGTAAACTATATGGTAGGGTATTGATTGAGAGGGTGAAGGCATGTACAGAGCATCAGATTGGGGAAGAGCAGTGTGGTTTCAGAAGTGGTAGAGGATGTGTGGATCAGGTGTTTGCTTTGAAGAATGTATGTGAGAAATACTTAGAAAAGCAATTGGATTTGTATGTAGCATTTATGGATCTGGAGAAGGCATATGATAGAGTTGATAGAGATGCTCTGTGGAAGGTATTAAGAATATATGGTGTGGGAGGCAAGTTGTTAGAAGCAGTGAAAAGTTTTTGTCGAGGATGTAAGGCATGTGTACGTGTAGGAAGAGAGGAAAGTGATTGGTTCTCAGTGAATGTAGGTTTGCGGCAGGGGTGTGTGATGTCTCCATGGTTGTTTAATTTCTTTATGGATGGGGTTGTTAGGGAGGTGAATGCAAGAGTTTTGGAAAGAGGGGCAAGTATGAAGTCTGTTGGGGATGAGAGAGCTTGGGAAGTGAGTCAGTTGTTGTTCGCTGATGATACAGCGCTGGTGGCTGATTCATGTGAGAAACTGCAGAAGCTGGTGACTGAGTTTGGTAAAGTGTGTGAAAGAAGAAAGTCAAGAGTAAATGTGAATAAGAGCAAGGTAATTAGGTACAGTAGGGTTGAGGGTCAAGTCAATTGGGAGGTGAGTTTGAATGGAGAAAAACTGGAGGAAGTAAAGTGTTTTAGATATCTAGGAGTGGATCTGGCAGCGGATGGAACCATGGAAGCGGAAGTGGATCATAGGGTGGGGGAGGGGGCGAAAATCCTGGGAGCCTTGAAGAATGTGTGGAAGTCGAGAACATTATCTCGGAAAGCAAAAATGGGTATGTTTGAAGGAATAGTGGTTCCAACAATGTTGTATGTTTGCGAGGCGTGGGCTATGGATAGAGTTGTGCGCAGGAGGATGGATGTGCTGGATGTGTGGCGACGTGGCGATGGGAATAAATAAAGGCAGACAGTATGAATTATGTACATGTGTATATATGTATATATCTGTGTGTGTATACATATGTGTACATTGAGATGTATAGGTATATATATTTGCGTGTGTGGACATGTATGTATATACATGAGTATGTGGGTGGGTTGGGCTATTCTTTCGTCTGTTTCCTTGCGCTACCTCGCTAACGCGGGAGACTGCGGCAAAGCATAATAAATAAATAATATAAATAAATAAATATATATATATATATATAAATATATATATATATTTTTTTTTTGTCGCTGTCTCCCGCGTTTGCGAGGTAGCGCAAGGAAACAGACGAAAGAAATGGCCCAACCCAACCCCATACACATGCCTTGATTCAATCCACTGACAGCACGTCAACCCCGGTATACCACATCGCTCCAATTCACTCTATTCTTTGCCCTCCTTTCACCCTCCTGCATGTTCAGGCCCCGATCACACAAAATCTTTTTCACTCCATCTTTCCACCTCCAATTTGGTCTCCCTCTTCTCCTCGTTCCCTCCAACTCCGACACATATATCCTCTTGGTCAATCTTTCCTCACTCATTCTCTCCATGTGACCAAACCATTTCAAAACACCCTCTTCTGCTCTCTCAACCACGCTCTTTTATTTCCACACATCTCTCTTACCCTTACGTTACTTACTCGATCAAACCACCTCACACCACACATTGTCCTCAAACATCTCATTTCCAGCACATCCATCCTCCTGCGCACAACTCTATCCATAGCCCACGCCTCGCAACCATACAACATTGTTGGAACCACTATTCCTTCAAACATACCCATTTTTGCTTTCCGAGATAATGTTCTCGACTTCCACACATTCTTCAAGGCTCCCAGAATTTTCGCTTCCATGGTTCCATCCGCTGCCAGATCCACTCCAAGATATCTAAAACACTTCACTTCCTCCAGTTTTTCTCCATTCAAACTCACCTCCCAATTGACTTGACCCTCAACCCTACTGTACCTAATTACCTTGCTCTTATTCACATTTACTCTAAACTTTCTTCTTTCACACACTTTACCAAACTCAGTCACCAGCTTCTGCAGTTTCTCACATGAATCAGCCACCAGCGCTGTATCATCAGCGAACAACAACTGACTCACTTCCCAAGCTCTCTCATCCCCAACAGACTTCATACTTGCCCCTCTTTCCAAAACTCTTGCATTCACCTCCCTAACAACTCCATCCATAAAGAAATTAAACAACCATGGAGACATCACACACCCCTGCCGCAAACCTACATTCACTGAGAACCAATCACTTTCCTCTCTTCCTACACGTACACATGCCTTACATCCTCGATAAAAACTTTTCACTGCTTCTAACAACTTGCCTCCCACACCATATATTCTTAATACCTTCCACAGAGCATCTCTATCAACTCTATCATATGCCTTCTCCAGATCCATAAATGCTACATACAAATCCATTTGCTTTTCTAAGTATTTCTCACATACATTCTTCAAAGCAAACACCTGATCCACACATCCTCTACCACTTCTGAAACCACACTGCTCTTCCCCAATCTGATGCTCTGTACATTCCTTCACCCTCTCAATCAATACCCTCCCATATAATTTACCAGGAATACTCAACAAACTTATACCTCTGTAATTTGAGCACTCACTCTTATCCCCTTTGCCTTTGTACAATGGCACTATGCACGCATTCCGCCAATCCTCAGGCACCTCTCCATGAGTCATACATACATTAAATAACCTTACCAACCAGTCAATAATACAGTCACCCCCTTTTTTAATAAATTCCACTGCAATACCATCCAAACCTGCTGCCTTGCCGGCTTTCATCTTCCGCAAAGCTTTTACTACCTCTTCTCTGTTTACCAAATCATTTTCCCTAAACCTCTCACTTTGCACACCAAAATAGATAGAATGCAAGAAAGTAAATTCTCGATTAATATGGGTAAAACTGAAAGTTGAT
Organism: Panulirus ornatus; assembly: GCF_036320965.1. Taxonomy (NCBI): domain Eukaryota; kingdom Metazoa; phylum Arthropoda; class Malacostraca; order Decapoda; family Palinuridae; genus Panulirus; species Panulirus ornatus. The sequence goes on along the minus strand of NC_092252.1, from coordinate 21,958,747 downwards.
GGAGAGAGATGGGTGATTATTGGTGCATATGCACCTGGGCATGAGAAGAAAGATCATGAGAGGCAAGTGTTTTGGGAGCAGCTGAATGAGTGTGTTAGTGGTTTTGATGCACGAGACCGGGTTATAGTGATGGGTGATTTGAATGCAAAGGTGAGTAATGTGGCAGTTGAGGGAATAATTGGTATACATGGGCTGTTCAGTGTTGTAAATAGAAATGGTGAAGAGCTTGTAGATTTATGTGCTGAAAAAGGACTGATGATTGGGAATACCTGGTTTATAAAGCGAGATATACATAAGTATACTTATGTAAGTAGGAGAGATGGCCAGAGAGCGTTATTGGATTACGTGTTAATTGACAGGCGCGCGAAAGAGAGACTTTTGGATGTTAATGTGCTGAGAGGTGCAACTGGAGGGATGTCTGATCATTATCTTGTGGAGGCTAAGGTGAAGATTTGTATGGGTTTTCAGAAAAGAAGAGTGAATGTTGGGGTGAAGAGGGTGGTGCGAGTAAGTGAGCTTGGGAAGGAGACTTGTGTGAGGAAGTACCAGGAGAGACTGAGTACAGAATGGAAAAAGGTGAGAACAATGGAAGTAAGGGGAGTGGGGGAGGAATGGGATGTATTTAGGGAATCAGTGATGGATTGCGCAAAAGATGCTTGTGGCATGAGAAGAGTGGGAGATGGGTTGATTAGAAAGGGTAGTGAGTGGTGGGATGAAGAAGTAAGAGTATTAGTGAAAGAGAAGAGAGAGGCATTTGGACGATTTTTGCAGGGAAAAATGCAATTGAGTGGGAAATGTATAAAAGAAAGAGACAGGAGGTCAAGAGAAAGGTGCAAGAGGTGAAAAAAAGGGCAAATGAGAGTTGGGGTGAGAGAGTATCATTAAATTTTAGGGAGAATAAAAAGATGTTCTGGAAGGAGGTAAATAAAGTGCGTAAGACAAGGGAGCAAATAGGAACTTCAGTGAAGGGCGCAAATGGGGAGGTGATAACAAGTAGTGGTGATGTGAGAAGGAGATGGAGTGAGTATTTTGAAGGTTTGTTGAATGTGTTTGATGATAGAGTGGCAGATGTATATATATATATATATATATATATATATATATATATATATATATATATATATATATATATATATATATATATATATATATATATATATATATATATGTATATATATATATATATATATTATCCCGGGGGATTGGGGATTAAGAATACTTCCCACGTATTCCCTTCGTGTCGTAGAAGGCGAGTAAAAGGGGAGGGAGCGGGGACTGGAAATCCTCCCCTCTCGTTTTTTTTTTTATTTTCTCCAAAAGAAGGAGCAGGGGGGCCAGGTGAGGATATTCCAAAAAAGGCCCAGTACTCTGTTCTTAACGCTACCTCGCTAACGCGGGAAATGGCGAATAGTTTAAAAGAAAGAAAGAAAATATATATATGTATATATATATATATATATATATATATATATATATATATATATATATATATATATATATATATATATATATATATATATATATGTATATATATATATATATATATATATATATATATATATATATATATATGTATATTTTTTTTTTTTTTGCTTTGTCGCTGTCTCCCGCGTTTGCGAGGTAGCGCAAGGAAACAGACGAAAGAAATGGCCCAACCCACCCCCATACACATGTATATACATACGTCCACACACGCAAATATACATACCTACACAGCTTTCCATGGTTTACCCCAGACGCTTCACATGCCCTGATTCAATTCACTGACAGCACGTCAACCTCGGTATACCACATCGATCCAATTCACTCTATTCCTTGCCCTCCTTTCACCCTCCTGCATGTTCAGGCCCCGATCACACAAAATCTTTTTCACTCCATCTTTCCACCTCCAATTTGGTATCCCACTTCTCGTTCCCTCCACCTCCGACACATATATCCTCTTGGTCAATCTTTCCTCACTCATTCTCTCCATGTGCCCAAACCATTTCAAAACACCCTCTTCTGCTCTCTCAATCACGCTCTTTTTATTTCCACACATCTCTCTTACCCTTACGTTACTTACTCGATCAAACCACCTCACACCACACATTGTCCTCAAACATCTCATTTCCAGCACATCCATCCTCCTGCGCACAACTCTATCCATAGCCCACGCCTCGCAACCATACAACATTGTTGGAACCACGATTCCTTCAAACATACCCATTTTTGCTTTCCGAGATAATGTTCTCGACTTCCACACATTCTTCAAGGCTCCCAGGATTTTCGCCCCCTCCCCCACCCTATGATCCACTTCCGCTTCCATGGTTCCATCGCTGCCAGATCCACTCCCAGATATCTAAAACACTTTACTTCCTCCAGTTTTTCTCCATTCAAACTTACCTCCCAATTGACTTGACCCTCAACCCTACTGTACCTAATTACCTTGCTCTTATTCACATTTACTCTTAACTTTCTTCTTTCACACACTTTACCAAACTCAGTCACCAGCTTCTGCAGTTTCTCACATGAATCAGCCACCAGCGCTGTATCATCAGCGAACAACAACTGACTCACTTCCCAAGCTCTCTCATCCCCAACAGACTTCATACTTGCCCCTCTTTCCAAAACTCTTGCATTCACCTCCCTAACAACCCCATCCATAAAGAAATTAAACAACCATGGAGACATCACACACCCCTGCCGCAAACCTACATTCACTGAGAACCAATCACTTTCCTCTCTTCCTACACGTACACATGCCTTACATCCTCGATAAAAACTTTTCACTGCTTCTAACAACTTGCCTCCCACACCATATATTCTTAATACCTTCCACAGAGCATCTCTATCAACTCTATCATATGCCTTCTCCAGATCCATAAATGCTACATACAAATCCATTTGCTTTTCTAAGTATTTCTCACATACATTCTTCAAAGCAAACACCTGATCCACACATCCTCCACCACTTCTGAAACCACACTGCTCTTCCCCAATCTGATGCTCTGTACATGCCTTCACCCTCTCAATCAATACCCTACCATATAATTTACCAGGAATACTCAACAAACTTATACCTCTGTAATTTGAGCACTCAATCTTATCCCCTTTGCCTTTGTACAATGGCACTATGCACGCATTCCGCCAATCCTCAGGCACCTCACCATGAGTCATACATACATTAAATAACCTTACCAACCAGTCAATAATACAGTCACCCCCTTTTTTAATAGATTCCACTGCAATACCATCCAAACCTGCTGCCTTGCCGGCTTTCATCTTCCTCAAAGCTTTTACTGCCTCTTCTCTGTTTACCAAATCATTTTCCCTAACCTTCTCACTTTGCACACCACCTCGACCAAAACACCCTATATCTGCCACTCTATCACCAAACACATTCAACAAACCTTCAAAATACTCACTCCATCTCCTTCTCACATCACCACTACTTGTTATCACCTCCCCATTAACCCCCTTCACTGAAGTTCCCATTTGCTCCCTTGTCTTACGCACTTTATTTACCTCCTTCCAGAACATCTTTTTATTTTCCCTAAAATTTAATGGTACTCTCTCACCACAACTCTCATTTGCCCTCTTTTTCAACTCTTGCACCTTTCTCTTAACCTCCTGCATCTTTCTTTTATACATCTTCCACTCATTTGCATTTTTTTCCCTGCAAAAATCGTCCAAATGCCTCTCTCTTCTCTTTCACTAATAATCTTACTTCTTCATCCCACCACTCATTACCCTTTCTAATCAACCCACCTCCCACGCTTCTCCTGCCACAAGCATCTTTTGCGCAAGCCATCACTGCTTCCCTAAATACATCCCATTCCTCCCCCACTCCCCTTTCCTCCTTTGTTCTCACCTTTTTCCATTCTGTACTTAGTCTCTCCTGGTACTTCCTCACACAAGTCTCCTTCCCAAGCTCACTTACTCTCACCACCCTCTTCACCCCAACATTCTCTCTTCTTTTCTGAAAACCCCTACAAATCTTCACCTTCTCCTCCACAAGGTAATGATCAGACATCCCTCCAGTTGCACCTCTCAGCACACATTAACATCCAAAAGTCTCTCTTTCGCGCGCCTATCAATTAACACGTAATCCAATAACGCTCTCTACCCATCTCTCCTACTTACATACGTATACTTATGTATATCTCGCTTTTTAAACCAGGTATTCCCAATCACCAGTCCTTTTTCAGCACATAAATCTACAAGCTCTTCACCATTTCCATTTACAACACTGAACACTCCATGTATACCAATTATTCCCTCAAGTGCCACATTATTCACCTTTGCATTCAAATCACCCATCACTATAACCCGGTCTCGTGCATCAAAACCACTAACACATTCATTCAGGTGCTCCCAAAACATTTGCCTCTCATGATCTTTTTTCTCATGCCCAGGTGCATATGTAGCAATAATACTCCATCTCTCTCCATCAACTTTCACTTTTACCCATATCAATCTAGAATTTACTTTCTTACATTCTGTCACATACTCCCACAACTCATGCTTTCAGGAGGAGTGCTACTCCTTCCCTTCCTCTTGTCCTCTCACTAACCCCTGACTTTACTCCTAAGACATTCTCAAACCACTCTTCCCCTTTACCCTTGAGCTTCGTTTCACTCAGAGCCAAAACATCCAGGTTCCTTTCCTCAAACATACTACCTATCTCTCCTTTTTTCACATCTTGGTTACATCCACACACATTTAGACACCCCAATCTGAGCCTTCGAGGAGGATGAGCACTCCCTGCGTGACTTCTGTTTCCCACTTTAGAAAGTTAAAATATATATATATATATATATATATATATATATATATATATATATATATATATATATATATATATATACATATATTATCCCTGGGGATAGGGGAGAAAGAATACTTCCCACGTATTCCCTGCGTGTCGTAGAAGGCGACTAAAAGGGGAGGGAGCGGGGGGCTGGAAATCCTCCCCTCTCTTTTTTTTTTTTTCCAAAAGAAGGAACAGAGGGGGCCAGGTGAGGATATTCCAAAAAAGGCCCAGTCTTCTGTTCTTAACGCTACCTCGCTAACGCGGGAAATGGCGAATAGTTTAAAAGAAAAGAAAAAAGATATATATATATATATATATATATATATATATATATATATATATATATATATATATATATATATATATATATATATATATATATATATATATATATATATATATATATATATATATATATATATATATATATATATATATATATATTCATATATGAACACATGAGCTACGAAACAGGAACACATAAGCCACCACACAGGCACACATGAGACACCAAACAGGAACACATTAGCCACCACACAGAAACACAAGAGCCTTCACACTGGAACACATGGGCAACGAAGGAGGAACACATAAGCCACCACGCAATAGCACATGAGCCACCACACAGGAAAACATATGCTACCAAACAGCAACACATGAGACACCATACAGAAACACATGAGACACCAAACAGGAACACATGAGCAACCAAACAGGAAAACATGAGCCATCACACAGGAACACATGAACCACGATACAATAGCATATGAGCCAACACGCAGGAACACATGAGCCATTACACAGGAACACATGAGCCAACAAACAATAACATGAGAGCCAACACGCAGGAACACATGAGTCATAACACAGGAACAAACGAGACACACCACATCAACATATGAACCACCACACAGCAACACATGAGCCACCACACAAGAACACATGAGACACCACACATGAATACATGAATCACCACACAACAACAAATGAGCCACCACAGAGGAACAATGACCCACTACACAATAACACACAACACACCACGGCGGAACACATGAGCCACATCACAGGAACACATGAGCATCACACACGAACACATGAGCCACCCCATATGAACACATAAACCACCACAAAGGAACATATGACCGATCACAAAGGAACACACGAGCCAGCATACAGAAACATATAACCTACCACAGAAGAAGACATGAGCCAACACACAGGAACACATGAGCCAACAAGCAGGAACATATGAGCCACCACGCAGAAACACATAAGCCACCACACTGGAACAATTGAGACACGAAACAGGATCACATCAGCCACCACATGAGTCATCACATAGGAACGCTTGAGACACCACACAGGAACACATTAGCCACAACACAGAAACACATAAACCACCACACAGAAACACATATGCAACAACACAGGAACACAAGAGCCACCAAACAGGAAGACATGACCCATCACATAAGAACACATGAGCCATCATACAGGAGCACATAAGCCACCACGCAGGAACACATGAGCCAACACAGGAACACATGAACCACCACACAAGAACACAAGAACAACCTTACAAGAACACATGAGCCATCACACAGGAACACATGAGCCCCCATGCAGGAACACATGAGACAAAACAAAGGCACACATAAGACACAACACAGGAACATATAAACCACGACGGATGTATACATGAGCCACCACACAGGAACACATGACCCATCACACAGGAACACGTAAGCCATCACACAAGAACACATAAACCACCATGTATTAACATATGAGCCACCATGCAGGAACACATGAGCCACCACAGAGGAACTCATGAGCTAATACACAGGAACACTTGAGCCACCACACAGGAACACATGAGACACAACGCAGGAACTCATGAGACACCACATAGAAACATTTGAGCCATCACACAATGACACATGAGCCATTAACAGGACCACATGAACCACCACGCAGGAACACATGAGAGCCCAAGCAGGAGCACATGAGCCACCACACAGGAACAAATTAGGCATCATGGAGGAACACATGAGACACCACGCAGGAACACATGAACCACCACGCAAGAACACACGGGCCATCACAAACAAACACAGGAGACACCACACAGGAATACATAAACCAACACACAGGAACACATAAGCCACCACGCAGGAACACATGAGCCATCAAACAGAAACATTTGAGCCAAAATGCACGAACATATGAGCCATCAAACAGGAACACTTGAGACATCACACATCAACACATGAAACACCACACAGAAACACATGAGCCACCAAACAGGAACACATCAGCTACCACACAAAAACAATTCAGGCATCACTTAGGAACACATGAACCACAGCGCAGGAGCACAAGAGCCACCACAGATGTGAAAATGAGCCGCCACACAAGAAAACATGAGCCACCACACAGGAACACATGAGCCACCACACAGGAACACATGAATCACCACACAGGAACAAATAAGCCACCACCAAGTCAATTGGGAGGTGAGTTTGAATGGAGAAAAACTGGAGGAAGTGAAGTGTTTTAGATATCTGGGAGTGGATCTGGCAGCGGATGGAACCATGGAAGCGGAAGTGGATCATAGGGTGGGGGAGGGGGTGAAAATTCTGGGGGCCTTGAAGAATGTGTGGAAGTCGAGAACATTATCTCGGAAAGCAAAAATGGGTATGTTTGAAGGAATAGTGGTTCCAACAATGTTGTATGGTTGCGAGGCATGGGCTATGGATAGAGTTGTGCGCAGGAGGATGGATGTGCTGGAAATGAGATGTTTGAGGACAATGTGTGGTGTGAGGTGGTTTGATCGAGTAAGTAACGTAAGGGTAAGAGAGATGTGTGGAAATAAAAAGAGCGTGGTTGAGAGAGCAGAAGAGGGTGTTTTGAAATGGTTTGGTCACATGGAGAGAATGAGTGAGGAAAGATTGACCAAGAGGATATACGTGTCGGAGGTGGAGGGAACGAGGAGAAGAGGGAGACCAAATTGGAGGTGGAAAGATGGAGTGAAAAAGATTTTGTGTGATCGGGGCCTGAACATGCAGGAGGGTGTAAGGAGGGCAAGGAATAGAGTGAATTGGAGCGATGTGGTATACCGGGGGCTGACGTGCTGTCAGTGGATTGAATCAAGGCATGTGAAGCGTCTGGGGTAAACCATGGAAAGCTGTGTAGGTATGTATATTTGCGTGTGTGGACGTATGTATATACATGTGTATGGGGGTGGGTTGGGCCATTTCTTTCGTCTGTTTCCTTGCGCTACCTCGCAAACGCGGGAGACAGCGACAAAGCAAAAAAAAAAAAAAAACAAGAACACATGAGACACCATATAGGAACACGTGAGACAGCACACACGAAATAATGAGCAATCACAGAGGAACATATGAACCACCAGGAGTATATGAGCCACAAAGCAGGAACACCTGAACCAACACGCAAAAACACATAAGCCACCACACAGGAACATATAAGCCACCATAGATGAACACAGGAGACACCACGCAGGAACACATGAGCCACCACACAGGAACACATGAGCCAACAAACAGGAACACATGAACCACCACGAAGAAGCACATGAGCCACCAAGCAGGAACACATGAGTCACCACACAGGAACCCATAAGTCAAGAAAGAGGAACACGTGAGACACCACGCAGGAACACATGAGCCACTAAACAGAAAATATTAGCCACCACACAGGAACACATTAGAGTAAAGCACAGGAAAACATGAACCACCACAAAAGAATACATGAGCCACCACGCAGAAACACGTGAGCCATTACAGAGGATCATATGAGCCACCACGCAGGAATACATGAACCATCAAACAGAAACACATGACACACCACACATCAACTCATGAACCACCACAGAGGAACACATGAGCCACCACACAGGAACACATGAAACAGCACACAAGAACAATAGAACCAAGAGAGAGGATCATATGAGCCACAACACAGGAACATTTGAGAAACCACAGAGGAAAACATGAGACACCAACCAGGAGCATATGAACCAACACACATGAACACATGAACCACAAATCAGGACCACATGAGCCACAACACAGGAACACAAGAGACACCACACAGGAACACATGAATCACCACACCGGAACACATGAGCCACCACGAAGGAACAAAGGAGCCATCACACTGGAACATTTGAGCCACCACGCAGGAACACATGAGCCAACACACAGGAACACGTGAGACACCAAGCAGGAACACATGAGCCACCAAGCAGGAACACATGAATCACCCGCATGGAACACATGAGCCACCACACAGAAAAGCAGGAGCTACAACACAGGAACACAAGATCCACCTCACAGGAACACATGAGCCACCTCACAGGAACACATGAGCCACCAAAAAGGAACACATGAGACAGCACGCAAGGAAAACCTTACCCACAACACAGGAATATATAAGCCACCACACAGGAACACATTAAACACCAAACAGGAACACATAATCCACTACACAGGAACACATGAGACACCACAAAGGAACACATGACCCACCACACAGGAACACATGAGCCATCACACAGGAACACATCAACCACCACGTAGGAACACATGAGCCGCCACGAAGGAACACATGAGCCACAACAGAGGAACTCATAAGTCAATAAACAGGAACACGTGAGCCACCACAGAGGAACACGAGCCACCAAATAGGAACACATGAGCCACCACGCAGGAACACATGACCCATCACACAGAAACACAATAGCCACCACACAGGAACATATGAGGCACCGCGGAGGAAAACATGAGCTACCCCACAGGAACACATGAGCCAACACACAGGAACACATGAGCCATGAAACAGGACCACATGACCCATCACGCAGGACCACATGAGCCCACACGCAGGAACACATGAGCCACCACACAGGAACACATAAGCCATCACTCAGGAACACATGAGACTCCACAAGGAACACATGAACCACCACTCAGGAACACATGAGCCACCACAGGGGAGCACATGAAACACCACAGAGGAACACTTGAACCAACACACAGGAAGACATAGCCACCACGCAGGAAACAATAAGCCATCACACAGGAACATTTGAGTCACCATACAGGAACACATGAGACACAAACATCGACACATGAACCACAGTACAAGAACACATGTGCCACCACAAAGGACACATGATCTACTACAGACGAACAATTCAGCTATCACACAGGAACGCATCAACCACAACCCAGGAACACAAGAGCCACCACAGAGGAACACATGAGCCACCACACAAGAACATATGAGCCACCACACAGGAACACATGATCCAGCACAAGGAACACATGAACCACACGCAGGAAACACATGAACCACCACAGGGAACCATGACCACAGCAGGGAACGTAAGCCACCACAGGAAATACACAGAGGACCACCCAACAGAAACACAGAAGACCACCACACAGGAACACTATGAGCACACACAGGAACACATAAAGCCACCACAGAGGAACACATGAGACACCACGCAAGAACACATGAGCCACCATACAGGAACATATGAACAACCACACAGGAAAAATAGAGCCATCACACAGGAAAACATAGAACACCACACAGGGAACACATGAACCAACACTGAACACATGAACACCACAAAAATGAGCCATCACAAGGAACATTGAAACCAGAGGAACATGAGCCACCAACAGAAACATGAGCCACCACACAGGAACTCATGACCACCACACAGGAACACATAATACACACACAAGGAACACATGAACCACACCACTCAGGAACACATGAGCCATCAACAGGAACAATGAGCCACAACAGAAACAATAACCATCAATAGGAAACACATGACCACCACGCAGGAACACATGAACCACCACAAGGAACACATGAAGCACACACAGGAACACATAGACACCACCAAGAACACATGAGCCACCACAACAGGAACACATAGCCACCACACAGGAACATACGGAAACAACACAGGAATCATGAGACCACCACCAGAACACATGAGCAACACACAGAACACTGAGGCCATCACACAGGAACACATGACCTACCACACAGAAAATGAGCCATACATCAGGAACACATGAACACCACAAGGAACTATGAACCACACACAGGAACACATGAGCCACATCACAGAAACACATGAGCACCATCACAAGGAACACATGTAACCACCACGAGGACACATGAGCACGCTACACAGGAGCACATGAGCCACCACACAGGAACACATAAGCCTCCACACAGGTATACATGAGGCACCAAGCAGAAACATATGGGCAACCACACAAGAACAACACATGAACCACAACAGGAATACATAAGCCACCAAACAGAAACATATGCCACACCACACAGGAACACATAAGCCACCAGAAAGGAACATATCAACCACCACGCAGAAACACCTGAGTCACCATGCAGAAACACGTGAGCCACAGCACAGGAACTCATGAGCCACCCCAGAGGAACACATGAGCCACCAAGTAGGAAGACATGAGTCACCACGCAGAAACCAATAAGCCACCACACAGGAACAGATGAGCCACAACACAGGAAAACATGAGCTACCATACAGGAACACATGAGCCACCATACAGGAACCTATGAGCCATCAAACAGGAACACATGAATTACCCCTCAGGAACAAATGAGCCACTACGCAGAAACACATGAGCCACCCACAGGAACACATAAGCCATCAAACAGGAAAATATGAGACACCAAGCAGGAACATATGAACCACCACACAGGAACACGTGAGCCACAACACAAAAACACATGAGACACCACAAAGGAGCACATGAACCACCACACAGGAACACATGACCCACTACGCAGGAATAAATGAGCCATCACACAGGAACACATGAGACACCACACATCAACACATGAACCACCACAGAGGAACACATGACCCACCACTCAGGAACACATAACCCTCGACACAGGAATACATGACGCACTACGCAAGAACACATGAGCCATCACACAAGAACGAATGAATCACCACACAGGAACACCTGAGTCACCGCACAGGAACACATGAGACACCCCGCAGGAACACATGAGCCACCACACAGGAACACATCAGATATCACAAAGGAACAAATGACACCACGCAGCAAAACATGAGCCACCACAAGGGAACACATGGCCAACAACACAGGAACACATGAGCCACCACATAGAAACACATGAGCCACCACACAGGAACTCATGAGCCATCCCAAAGGAACACATGAGCCACCAAGCAAGAACACACATGAGTCGCCACGCAGGAACATATGGGCCTTCACACAGGAACACATAAGCCACCACAGAGGAACACGAGACACCACACAGGAACACATGAGCCACCACACGGGAAAACATGAGCTACCAGAAAGGAACGCATGAGCCACCACACAGGAACACATGAGCCATCAAACAGGAACACATGAATTACCACGCAGTAACAAATGAGCCACCATGCAGGAACACATGAGCCACCACACAGGAACACATAAACCATCAAACAAGAACATATGGGGCACCACGCAGAAAACACATGAGCCACCACACAGGAACACATGAGCCACCACACAGAAGCATATGAGACCACAAAGGAGCACATGATCCACCACACAGGAACAAATGAGCCACCACGCAGGAACACATGAGCCATCACACAGGAACACATGAGCCACCAGGCAGGAATATATGAGCCATCACACAGGAACACATGAGACACCACACATCAACACAAGAACTACCACACAGGAACACATAAGCCACCACAGAGGAACACGAGACACGACACAGGAACATATGAGCCACCACACAGGAAAACATGAGCTACCATACAGGAACATATGAGCCACCACACAGGAACACATGAGCCATCAAACAGAAACACATGAATTACCACGCAGGTACAAATGAGCCACCATGCAGGAGCACATAAACCACCACACAGGAACACATAAGCCATCAAACAGAAAATATGAGGACACCACGCAGGAACACATGAGCCACCGCAGAGGAACACATGAGCCACCACACAGAAGCATATGAGACACCACAAAGGAGCATATGAACCACCACACAGGAACACATGAGCCATCAAACAGAAACACATGAATTACCACGCAGGTACAAATGAGCCACCATGCAGGAACACATAAGCCACGACACAGGAACACATAAGCCATCAAACAGGAAAATATGAGGACACCACGCAGGAACACATGAGCCACCGCAGCAGAGGAATACATGAGCCACCACGCAGAAGCATATGAGACACCACAAAGGAGCATATGAACCACCACACAGGAACACAAAAGCCACCACGCAGGAACACATGACCCACCAAGCAGGAATACATGAGCCATCACACAGGAACACATGAGACACCACACATCAACACATGAACCGCCACACAGCAACACATGACCCACCACTCAGGAAGACATAAGCCTACACACAGGAATACATGAGGAACCACGCAAGAACACATGAGCCACAACACAAGAACACATGAATCGCCACACAGGAACACCTGAGTCACCACACAGGAATACATGAGACACAACGCAGGAACACATGAGCCACCACACAGGAACACATGAGCTATCACAGAGGAACACATGACACCACGCAGCAACACATGAGCCACCACACAGGATGACATGGCCAACAACACAGGAACACATGAGCCACCACACAGCAATACATGAGTTCCCATACAAGAACACATGAGCCACCACACAGGAACACATAAGCCATCAAACAGGAACATAAGAGACACCACGCAGGAATACATGAGCCATCACACAGGAACACATGACCCACCACGTAGGAATACATGAGCCATCACACACAAACACATGAGACACCACACACCAACACATGAACCACCACACAGGAAAACATGACCCACAACTCAGGAACACATAAGCCTCCACACAGGAATACATGAGGCACCACGCCAGAACACATGAGCCACAACACAAGAATACATAAATCACCACACAGGAACACCTGAGTCAGCACACAGGAACACATGAGACATAACCAGGAACACATGAGCCACCACAATTGAAAACATGAGCCATCACAGAGGAGCACATGACACCATGCAGCAACACATGAGCCACCACACATTAACACATAAGCCATCAAACAGGAACATATGAGACACCACGCAGGAACACACGAGCCACCACACATGAATACATGAGCCACAACACAGAAACACATGAGACATCACAAGGAGTACATGAACCACCACACAGGAGCACATGAGCCACCACGCAGGAACACGAGCCATCACACAGGACCACATGAGCCACCACACAGGAATACATGAGCCATCACATAGGAACATATGAGACACCACACATCAACACATGAACCACCACACAGGAACACATGACCCACCACTCAGGAACACATAAGCCTCCACACAAGAACACATGAAGCACTACGCAAGAGCACATGAACCACCACACAAGAATACATGAATTACCACACAGGAACATCTGAGTCACCACACAGGATCACATAAGCCACCATACAGGAACACATGAGCCATCACAGAGGAACACATGACACAAAACAGCAAAACATGAGCCACCACACAGGAACACATGGCCAGCAACACAGTAACACATGAGCCACCACACAGGAACACATGAGCCACCACGCAGGAACTCATGAGCCACCCCACAGGAACACATGAGCCACCAAGCAAGAACACATGAGTCACCACGCATGAGCATATGGGACACCACACAGGAACACATAAGCCACTATACAGGAACACGAGACACCAAACAGAAATACATGAGCCACCACACAGGAAAACATGAGCTACCATAGGGGAACACATGAGCCACCACACCGGAACACATGAGCAATCAAACAGGAACATATGAATTACCACGCAGAAACAAATAATCCACCACGCAGGAACACTTGAGCCACCAAACAGGAACATATGAGACACCACAAAGGAGCATATGAACCACCACACAGGAACACATGAGCCATCAAACAGAAACACATGAATTACCACGCAGGTACAAATGAGCCACCATGCAGGAACACATAAGCCACGACACAGGAACACATAAGCCATCAAACAGGAAAATATGAGGACACCACGCAGGAACACATGAGCCACCGCAGAGGAACACATGAGCCACCACACAGAAGCATATGAGACACCACAAAGGAGCATATGAACCACCACACAGGAACACAAAAGCCACCACGCAGGAACACATGACCCACCAAGCAGGAATACATGAGCCATCACACAGGAACACATGAGACACCACACATCAACACATGAACCACCACACAGCAACACATGACCCACCACTCAGGAAGACATAAGCCTACACACAGGAATACATGAGGAACCACGCAAGAACACATGAGCCACAACACAAGAACACATGAATCGCCACACAGGAACACTTGAGTCACCACACAGGAATACATGAGACACAACGCAGGAACACATGAGCCACCACACAGGAACACATGAGCTATCACAGAGGAACACATGACACCACGCAGCAACACATGAGCCACCACACAGGATGACATGGCCAACAACACAGGAACACATGAGCCACCACACAGCAATACATGAGTTCCCATACAAGAACACATGAGCCACCACACAGGAACACATAAGCCATCAAACAGGAACATAAGAGACACCACGCAGGAACACATGAGCCATCACACAGGAACACATGACCCACCACGTAGGAATACATGAGCCATCACACACAAACACATGAGACACCACACACCAACACATGAACCACCACACAGGAAAACATGACCCACAACTCAGGAACACATAAGCCTCCACACAGGAATACATGAGGCACCACGCCAGAACACATGAGCCACAACACAAGAATACATAAATCACCACACAGGAACACCTGAGTCAGCACACAGGAACACATGAGACATAACCAGGAACACATGAGTCACCACAATTGAAAACATGAGCCATCACAGAGGAGCACATGACACCACGCAGCAACACATGAGCCACCACACATTAACACATAAGCCATCAAACAGGAACATATGAGACACCACGCAGGAACACACGAGCCACCACACATGAATACATGAGCCACAACACAGAAACACATGAGACATCACAAGGAGTACATGAACCACCACACAGGAGCACATGAGCCACCACGCAGGAACACGAGCCATCACACAGGACCACATGAGCCACCACACAGGAATACATGAGCCATCACATAGGAACATATGAGACACCACACATCAACACATGAACCACCACACAGGAACACATGACCCACCACTCAGGAACACATAAGCCTCCACACAAGAACACATGAAGCACTACGCAAGAACACATGAACCACCACACAAGAATACATGAATTACCACACAGGAACATCTGAGTCACCACACAGGATCACATAAGCCACCATACAGGAACACATGAGCCATGACAGAGGAACACATGACACAAAACAGCAAAACATGAGCCACCACACAGGAACACATGGCCAGCAACACAGTAACACATGAGCCACCACACAGGAACACATGAGCCACCACGCAGGAACTCATGAGCCACCCCACAGGAACACATGAGCCACCAAGCAAGAACACATGAGTCACCACGCATGAGCATATGGGACACCACACAGGAACACATAAGCCACTATACAGGAACACGAGACACCAAACAGAAATACATGAGCCACCACACAGGAAAACATGAGCTACCATAGGGGAACACATGAGCCACCACACCGGAACACATGAGCAATCAAACAAGAACATATGAATTACCACGCAGAAACAAATAAGCCACCACGCAGGAACACTTGAGCCACCAAACAGGAACATATGAGACACCACGCAGAAACACATAAGCCACCACACAGGAACACATACGCCATCAAACAGGAATATATGAGACACCACGCAAGAACAAATGAGCCACCACACAGGAACACATGAGCCACAACACAGAAACACATGAGACACCACAAAGGAGTATATAGACCACCACACAGGAACACATGAGCCACCACGCAGGAACACATGAGCCATCATACAAGAACACATGACCCACCACACAGGAATACATGAGCCATCACACAGGAACACATGAGACACCACACATCAACACATGAACCATCTCACAAGAACACATGACCCACCACTCAGGAACACATAAGCCTCCACACAGGAATACATGAGGCACCATGCAAGAACATATGAACCACCACACAGAACACATGACCCACTACACAAAAAAACATGAGACACCACAAAGGAGTACAATAACCACCACACAGGAACACACGAGCCGCCACGCAGAAACACATAAACCATCAACCAAGAGGATATGACCCACCACGCAGCAAAACATGAGCCCCCACTCAGGAACACATAAGCCTCCACACAGAAATACATGAGGCACCACGCAAGAACATATGAACCACCACACAAGAACACATGAATCACCAACAGGAACACCAGAGTCACCATACAGGAACACATGAAACACCACGCACGAACACATAAGCCACCACACGGGAACACATAAACCATCATAGACGACCACATGACACCACGAAGCAATACATGAGCCACCACACAGGAACACATGATCAACAACATAGGAACACATGAGCCACCACACAGAAACACATGAGCCATCACACAGGAATATATGAGACACCACACAGGAACACAGGAACCACCACACAGGAACATAAGACCCACCACTCAGGGACACATAAGTCTCTACACAGGAATACATGAGGCACCATGCAAATACACATGAGCCACCAAACAAGAAGACATAAATCACCACACAGGAACACATGAACCACCCTACAAGAACGCATGAGGCATCACACAGGAACATATCAACCAAATCAGATGAACAAATAAGCCACCACTCAAGAATACATGAGCCACCACACAGGAACTCATGATCCACCACACAGAAACACATAGAGCATCACACAGGAACACATGAAGCACCACGCAGGAGCTCATAAGCCACCACACAGAAACAAATGAGCCACCACACAGGAACACATGAGCTACCACAGAGGAGCTCATGATCCACCACACTGGAACACATGAGCTGGCACGCAAGGAACACATGGCTCACCACAGAAGAACACAAGAGCCACCTCACAGGAACACATGACCCACCACACAGGATGACATAAGCCACCACACAAGAACACATGCCACACCACACAGGAACACATGAGCCACAACACAAAAACACAAGAACCACCACGCAGGAACACATGAGCCACCACGCAGGAACACATGAGCCACCACACAGAAACTAATGAGCCACCACACAGGAACACATGAGCCAACAAGCAGGAACACAAGAGCCACCACGCAGGAACTCATGAACACATGAGCCACCAAACAAGAACACATGAATCACCACATAGGAGCATATACGCCAACACACAGGAACATATGCCACACCACAGGGGAACATATGAGCCACCACGCAGGAGCACATGAGCCACCACACAGGAACACATAAGCCATCACAGAGAAACACATGACACCAAGCAGCAAAACATGAGCCACCACAGAGGAACACATGGCCAACAGCAGAGAAACACATGAGCAACCACACAGGAACATATGAGCCACCACACAGGAACTCATGAGCCACCCCACAGGAACACATGAGCCACCAAGCAAGAACACATGAGTCACCACGCATGAGCATATGGGACACCACACAGGAACACATAAGCCACCATACAGGAACACGAGACACCAAACAGAAGCACATGAGCCGCCACATGAAAACATGAGATACCATACAGGAACACATGAGCCACCACACAGGAACAAATGAGCCATCAAACAACAGGAAAACATGAATTACCACGCAGGAACAAATAAGCCACCACGTAGGAACACATGAGCCACCACACAGGAACACATAAGACATCAAACAGGAACATATGAGACACCACGCAGGAACACATGATCCACCACACAGAAACACATGAGCCACAACACAGAAACACATGAGACACCACAAATGAGTATATAAACCACCACAGAGGAACACATGAGCCACCACGCAGGAACACATGAGCCATCACACAGGAACACATGACCCACCACACAGGAATACATGAGCCATCACACAGGAACACATGAGACACCACACATCAACACATGAACCACCAAACAGGAACACATGACCCACCACTCAGGAACACATAAGCCTCCACACAGGAATACATGTGGCACCACGCAAGAACACATGAACCACCACACAAGAATACATGAATTACCACACAGGAACAGATAAGCCCCCACACCGGAACACATGACCCACCACTCAGGAACAGATAAGCCCCCACACAGGAATACATGGGGCACCACGCAAGAACACATGAGCCACACACAAGAACACACGAATCACCACACAGGAACACCTGAGTCACCACACAGGAACACATGAGACACCAGTCAGGAACACGTGAGCCACCACATAAGAACACATGACCCATCACAGAGAAACACATGACACCATGCTGCAAAACATAAGCCACCACACAGAAACACATGGCCAACAACACAGGAACACATGAGCCACCACACAGAAACAAGTGAGCCACCGCACAGAAACTCATGAGCCACCCCGCAGGAACACATAAGCCAACAAGCAGGAACACAGGAGTGTACACGCAGGAACATATGTGCCACCACACAGGAACACATAAGCCACAACACAGTAACACGAGACACCACACAGGAACACATGAGCCACCAAACAGGAAAACATGAGCTACGATACAGGAACACATGAGCCACCAAACAGGAACATATGAGCAATCAAACAGGAACACATAAATTACCACAATGGAACAAATGAGCCACCACGCAGGAACACATGAGCCACCACACAGGAACACATGAGCCACAAGACAAAAACACATGAGACACCACAAAGGAGCACATGAACCACCAAATAGGAACGCATCAACCACCAAACAGGAACAAACGCGCCATCACACAGGAACACATGACCCACCACGCAGGAATACATGAGCCATCACACAGAAACACATGAGACACCACACATCAACACATGAACCACCACACAGTAACACATGACCCACCACTCAGGAGCAAATAACCACACAGGAATACATGAGGCACAACGCAAGAACACATGAGCCACCACACAAGAACACATGAATCACCACACAGGAACACCTTAGCAACAACATAGGAACACTTGAACCACCTTACAAGAACACATGAGCCATCACACAGGAACATGTGAGCCAAATCAGATAAACAAATAAGCCACCACTCAAGAACACATGAGCCACCACACATAACTCATGATCCACCACACAGAAACACATAAACCATCTCACAGAAACACATGAACCACCACGCAGGAACTCATAAGCCACCACAGAGAAACACATGAGCCACCACACAGGAACCCATGAGCTACCACAGAGGAGCACATTATCCACCACACAGGAACACATGAGCCAGCACGCAAGGAGCACATGACCCACCACAGAACACATAAGCCACCACACAGGAACACATGACCCATCACACAGGATCACATAAGCCACCACACAGGAACACATACCACACCACACAGGAACACATGACCCACCACACAGGATCACATAAGCCACCACACAGGAACACATACCACACCACACAGGAACACATGAGCCACCACATAGGAACACAATAACCACCACGCAAGAACACATGAGCCACCACGCGGGAACACATGAGCCATCACACTAAAACTCATGAGCCACCACACAGGAATACATGAGCCACCAAGCAGGAATACAAGAGCAACCACGCAGGAACACATGATTTCCCACACAGGAATACGTAAACCTCCACACAGGAATACATGAGGCAACACGCATGAACACATAAGCCACCAAACAAGAACACATGAATCACCACACAGGAGCACATAAACCACCACATAGGAGCACAAGTCATACAACACAGGAACACATAAGGCACCACGCAGGAACACATGAGCCACCACACAGGAACTCATGAACTACCCCACAGGAACATATTAGCCACCATGCATGAACACAAGACTCACCATGCGGTAACACATGAGGCATCACACAGGAGCTCATAAGCCACCATACAGGAACCACTGAGCCACCACGCAGGAATACATTAGCCACCACACAGAAACTCATGAGCAACCACACAGGAACACATGAGCCACTAACCAGGAACATATGAGCCACCAAGCAGGAACACATGAGCCACCACACTGGAATACATAAGCCTCCACACAGGAATACATGAGGCACCAAGCAGGAACACATGAGCCACCAGACAAGAACACATGAACCACCACAAGAACACATAAACCACCACACAGAAACACATGCCACACCACACATGAACACATGAGCCACAAAACAGGAAAACAGAAGCCACTAAGCAGGAACACATGAGCCACCACACAGGAACTCATGATCCACCATAGAGAAACACATAAACCATCACACAGGAACATAAGAACCACCACGCAGGAACACATCAACCATTACGCAAGGAACATTTGAGCCATAACATAGGAGCAAATGAGCCACTACACAGAAACACAAACCATCACACAGGAACACAAGAATCACCACGCAAGATCAAATGAGCCACAACGCAGGAACACATGAGCCACCACACAGCAACCCATAAACCACCAGAAAGGAACACATGAGCCAACACACAGGAACACATGAGCCACCACACAGGAACACATGAGCCATCAAACTGGAACACATAAACCACCAGGCTGGAACTCATGGGCGACCACGCAAGAACTCATGAGCCACCACATAGGAACACATAAAGCACGACACAGGAACACATGAGCTACGACACAGAAACACATGAACCATCACACAGGAACACATGAACCACCACGCAGAAACTCATGAGCCACCACACAGAAACACATGAGACACCACACAGGAACATATGAGCCACCACAGAGGAGCACATAAGCCACCACACAGGAACACGAGACACCACGGAAGAACACATGAGCCACCAAACAGGAATACATGAGCTACCATACAGGAACACATGAGCCACCACACAGGAACACATGAACCATCAAACAGGAACACATGAATTACCACGCAGGAACAAATGAGCCAACACCTAGGAACACACAAGTCACCACACAGGAACACATAAGCCATCAAACAGGAACATATGAGACACCACGCAGGAACACATGAGTCACCACACAGGAACACATGAGCCACCACACAGAAACACATGAGACACCACAAAGGAGCACATGAACCACCACACAAGAACACATGAGCCACCACGCAGGAACACATGAGCCACCACACAGGAATACAGGTCCCACCACGCAGGAATACATGAGCCATCACACAGGAACACATGAGATACCTCACATCATCACATGAACCACCGCAGAGGAACACATAAGCCTCCACACATGAGACTTCACAGAAGAATACATGACACCACGATGGAACAAATGAGGCACGACGCAGGAACACATGAGCCACCACACAGGAACACATGAGCTACAAGACAAAAATACATGATACACCACAAAATAGCACATGAACCACCAAATAGGATCACATGAACCACCAAACAGGAACAAATGCGCCGTCACACAGGAACACATGACCCACCACGTAGGAATACATGAGCCATCACACAGAAACACATGAGACACCACACATCAACACATGAACCACCACACAGGAACACATGACCCACCACTCAGGGGCACATAATCCTCCACACAGGAATACATGAAGCACAACGCAAGAACACATGAGCCACCACAAAAGAACACCTGATTCACCATACAGGAACACCTGAGTCGCCACACAGAAACACATGAGACACCAAGCAGGAACATATGAGCCACCGCACAGGAACACATGAGTCATCACAGAGGAACACATGACACCACGAAGCAAAGCATGAGCCACCACACAGGAACACATGCCCAACAACACAGGAACACATGAGCGACCAAATAGGAACACAAAAGCCATCACACAGGAATTCGTGCGACCACACTGGAACACATGAACCACCACACAGGAACACATGACGCACCTCTCAGGAACGCATAAGCCTCCACACAATAATACATGTGGCACCACGCAAGAACACATGAGCCAACACACAAGAACACATGAATCACCACACAAGAACACCCAAGCAACCACAAAAAACACATGAGACACCACGCAGGAACACATGAGCCTCCACACAGGAACACATGAGCCATCACAGAAGAATACATGACACCACGCAGCAAAACATGAGCCAACACAAAGGAACACATGAACCAGCAACACAGGAACACATGAGCCACCACCCAGGAACACATGACCCACCACCCAGGAACACATGAGCCAACACATATCAATATATGAGACACCACACAGGAATACATAAACCACCACACAGGAACACGTGAAACACTACACAGGGACACATGAGCCACCACGCAGGAACACATGAGCCATGGCACGGGAACACATGACCCACTACGCAGGAATACATGAGCCATCACACAGGAACACATGAGACACCACACATCAACACATGAACCACCACACAGGAACACATGACCCACCACTCAGGAACATGTAAGCCTCCAAACGGAGATACATGAAGCACCACGCAAGAACACATGAACCAAAACACAAGAATACATGAATCACCACACAGGAACACCTGAGTAACCACACAGAAACACATGAAAGACCACGCAGGAACACAGAAGCCTCCACACAGGAACACATGAGCCATCACAGAGCAACACATGACACCACGCAGCGAAACATGAGCCACCACACAGGAACACATGACTAACAACACAGGAACATGTGAGCCACCACTCAGGAACACATGAGCCATCACACAGGAATATATGAGACGCCACACAGGAACACATGAACCACCACACTGAAACACATGAACCACCACACTGAAACACATGAGCCATCACACATGAATATATGAGCCCATTCAGATGAACAAATAAGCCACCACGCAAGAACACATGAGCCACCACACAGGAACTCATGACACACCAAGCAGGAACATATGAGCCACCATACAGAAACACATGAGCCATCACAGAGGAACACATGACACCACACAGGAACACATGAGCCATCACAGAGGAACACGTGACACCACGCAGCAAAACATGAGCCACTACGCAGGAACACATGACCAACAACACAGGAACACTTGAGCCAGTAAACAGGAACACATGAGCCACCACAAAGGAATATATGAGACACCACACAGGAACACATGAACCACCACAGAGGAACACATGAACCACCTCACAAGAAGAAATGAGTTATCAAACAGGAACATATGAGCGAAGTCAGATGAACAAATAAGCCACCACGCAAGAACACATGAGCCACCACACAGGAACTCATGATCCACCAAACAGAAACACAAAAACTATACACAAGAATGCATGAACCACCACGCAGGAACACATGAGTCAGTACGCAAGGAACAGATGAGCCATCACACAAGAACAAATGATCCACTACACAGAAACACATAAACCATCACACAGGAACACAAGAATCACCACGCAGGAACAAATGAGCCACCACACAGGAACATATGAACCACCAGAAAGGAACACATGAGCCAACACACAGTAACACATGAACCACCACACAGGAACACATGAGCCATCAAACAGGAACACATAAACCACCAGGCTGGAACTCATGGGCCACCACGCAAGAACTCATGAGCCAACACATAGGGAGAAATAAAGCACCACACAGGAACACATGAGCTGCGACACAGGAACACATGAGCCATCACACAGGAACACATGAACCACCACGCAAACACTCATCAGCCACCACATAGAAACACATGAGCCACCACACAGGAACACATGCGCCACCAAAGAGGACAACTTGAGCCACCACAAAGGAACACATGAGCCAGCACGCAAGGAACAAATAGCCCACCACACAGGATCGCATAAGCCACCACACAGGAACACATGCCACAGCACACAAGAATACATAAGCCACCACACAGGAACACATGAACCACCACGCAGAAACACATGAGCCACCAAGCAGGAACACATGAGCCACCACACAAGAACTCATGAGCCACCACACAGGAACTCATGAGAAACCAAGTAGGAACACATAAGCCACCAAGCAGGAACACATGATTCTCCCATACAGGAACATATAAACCTCCACACAGGAATACATGAGGCACCACGCAAGAACACATGAGCCACAACACAAGAACACATGAATCACCGCACAGGAACACATAAGCCACCACAGAGGAACACATGCCACACCACACAAGAACACATGAGCCACCACACATGAACACATTAACAACCACGCAGAAACACCTGAGTCACCACTCAGGAACAAATAAACCTCCACACAGGAATACATGAGGCACCAAGCAGGATTATATAAGCCACCACACAAGAACACATGAACCACCACAGAAAAACATATGCCACCATACAGGAACATATGCCACACCACACAGGAACACATGAGCCACCACACAGGAACACATTAACCACTACGCAGAAACACTTGAGCCACCACGCAGGAACACATGTGCCATCACACAGGAACACATGACCCACCTAGCAGGAATACGTGAGGTATCACAGAACCACATGAGACACCACGCATCAACACATGAACCACCACACAGAAACACATGACCCACGACTCAGGAACACATAAGCCTCCACACAGGAATAAATGAGGCACCATGCAAGAACACATGAGCCACCACACAAGAACACATGAATCACCACACAGGAACACCTAAGCCACCACGCAGGAACACATCAGCCACCACAAGGGAACTCGTGAGCCACCCACAGAAACACATGAGCCACCAAGCAGGAGCACAAGAGTCACAACGCAGGAACACATGAGCCACCACACAGGAGCACATAAGCCACCACACATGAAGCACTGAACCACCACGTAGGAATACATGAGCCACCACACAGAAACTTATGAGCCACCACACAGGAACACATGAACCACTAAGCAGGAACACATGAGCCACCACAAAGGAACACATAAGCCTCCACACAGGAATACATGAGGCACCATGCAAAAACACATGAGCCACCTCACAAGAACACATGAACCACCACAGAAACACAAGCCACAACACAGGAACACATGCCACACGACACACGAACACATGAGCCAACACACAGGAACACATTAAGCACCACGCAGAAACACCTGAGCCACCACGCAGGAACACATGAGCCACCGCACAGGAACTCGTGAGCCAGCCCACATGAACACATGAGCCACCAAGGAGGAGCACATGAGTCACCACGCAGGAACATATGAGCCAAAACACAGGAACACATAAGTCACCACACAGGAACACGAGACACCACACAAGAACACATGAGCCACCACACAGAAATATATGAGCTACCATACAGGAACACATAAGCCACCACACAGAAGCACATTAGCCATCAACCAGGAACACATGAATTACCACGCAGGAACAAATGAGGAACCACGCAGGAACACATGAGCCACCACAAAGGAACACATAACCCATCACACAGGAACATATGAGACACCACGCAGGAACACATGAACCACCAAACAGCAACACATGAGCCACCACACGGAAGCACATGAGACACCACAAAGGAGCACATGTACCACCACACAGGAACACATGAGCAACCACGCAGGAACACATGTGCCATCACACAGGAACACATGACCCAGCAAGCAGGAATACGTGAGCCATCACACAGGAACACATGACACACCACACATCAACACATGAACTACAACACAGGAACTTATGACCCGCCACTCAGGAACACATAAGCCTACACACAAGAATACATGAGGCACCACGCAAGAACACATGAACCACCACACAAGAACACATGAATAACCACACAGGAACACCTGAGCCACCACGCAGGAACACATCAGCCACCACAAGGGAACTCGTGAGCCACCCCACAGAAACATATGAGCCACCAAGTAGGAGCACAAGAGTCACCACGCAGGAACACATGAGCTAAAACACAGGAGCACATAAGCCATCACACAGGAACCACTGAGCCACCACGCAAGAATACATGAGCCACCATGCAGAAACTCATGAGCCACCACACGGGAACACATGAACCACTAAGCAGGAACACATAAGCCACAACACAGAAACACATTCCATACCACACACGAACACATGAGCCACCACAAAAGAACACATTAAGCACAACGCACAAAACACCTGAGCCACCACGCAGGAACATATGTGCCACCACACAGGAACTCATGAGCAACCCCAGAGGAACACATGACCCACCAAGCAGAAACACATGAGTCACCACGCAGAAATATATGAGCCACCACACAGGAACACATAAGCCACCATGCGGAAATATGAGACACCACACACGAACACATGAGCCACCACACAGGAATACATGAGCTACCGCACAGGAACATATAAGCCACCACACAGGAACATATAAGCCATCACACAGGAATATATGAGACACCACTCAGGAACACGTGAACCACCATACAGGAACACATGAGCCACCAAACAAAAACACATGAGACACGACAAGGGAGCACATGAACCAACAAACAGGAACACATGAGCCCCCACGCAGGAACACATGAGCCACCACAAAGGAACACATAAGCCTCCACACAGGAATACATGAGGCACCATGCAAAAACACATGAGCCACCACACAAGAACACATGAACCACCACAGAAACACAAGCTACCACACATGAACGCATGCCACACTACACACGAACACATGAGCCAACACACAGGAACACATTAAGCACCACGCAGAAACACCTGATCCACCATGCAGGAACACATGAGCCACCGCACAGGAACTCGTGAGCCAGCCCACATGAACACATGAGCCACCAAGGAGGAGCACATGAGTCACCACGCAGGAACATATGAGCCAACACACAGGAACACATAAGTCACCACACAGGAACACGAGACACCACACAAGAACACATGAGCCACCACACAGAAATATATGAGCTACCATACAGGAACACATGAGCCACCACACATGTACACATTAGCCATCAACCAGAAACACATGAATTACCACGCAGGAACAAATGAGTAACCACGCAGGAACACATGAACCACCACAAAGGAACACATAAGCCATCACACAGGAAAATATGAGACACCACGCAGGAACACATGAGCCACCAAACAGCAACACATGAGCCACCACACGGAAACACATGAGACACCACAAAGGAGCACATGTACCACTACACAGGAACACATGAGCAACCACGCAGGAACACATGTGCCATCACACAGGAACACATGACCCAACAAGCAGGAATACGTGAGCCATCACACAGGAACACATGACACACCACACATCAACACATGAACTACCACACAGGAACACATGACCCACCACTCAGGAACACAAAAGCCTACACACAGGAATACATGAGGCACCACGCAAGAACACATGAACCACCACACAAGAACACATGAATTACCACACAGGAACACCTGAGCCACCACGCAGGAACACATCAGCCACCACAAGGGAACTCGTGAGCCACTCCACAGAAACACATGAGCCACCAAGCATGAGCACAAGAGTCACCACGCAGGAACACATGAGCAACCACACATGAGCACATATGCCTCTACACAGGAACCACTGAGTCACCACGCAGGAATACATGAGCCACCATACAGAAACTCATGAGCCACCACACGGGAACACATGAACCACTAAGCAGGAACACATGAACCACTAAGCAGGAACACATAAGCCACCACGCAGGAACACATGAGCCACCACAAAGGAACAAATAAGCCTCCACACAGGAATACATGAGGCACCAAGCAGGAACACATGAGGCACCACACAAGAACACATGAACTAACAAAGAAACACATAAGCCACAACACAGAAACACATGCCATAACACACACGAACAAATGAGCCACCACACAGGAACACATTAAGCACCACCCACAAAAGACCTGAGCCACCACGCAGGAGCATATGAGCCACCACACAGGAACTCATGAGCAACCCCAGAGGAACACATGAGCCACCAAGAAGAAATACATGAGTCACCACGCAGAAATATATGAGCCACCACACAGGAACACATAAGCCACCATGCAGAAACATAAAACACCACACAGGAACACATGAGCCACCACACAGGAATACATGAGCTACCACACAGGAACACATAAGCCACTACACAGGAACACATGAGCCATCAAACAGGAACACACGAATTACCACGCAGGAACACATGAGCCACCACGCAGGAACACAAGAGCCACCACACAGGAACACATAAGCCATCACACAGGAACATATGAGACACGACAAGGGAGCACATGAACCAACAAACAGGAACACATGAGCCACCACGCAGGAACACATGAGCCATCACACAGGAACACTTGACCCACCAAGCAAGACTACATGAGCCATCACACAGGAACACATGACACACCACACATCAATACATGAACCACCATACGGGAACCCATCACCCACCACTCAGGAACACATGAGACACCACACAAGAACACACGAACCACCACAGAGGAACAGAATCATCACACAGGAACGCATGAGGCACCACACAGGAACACATGAACCACCACACAGGAACACAAAATCCACAACACAATAACACATGGCACAGCACAATGGAGCACATGGACCACCACACATAAACACATGAGCCATCATACAGGAATACATGAGACACCACACATCAACACATGAACCACCACACAGGAACACCTGAGCCACCACGCAGGAACACATGAGCCACCGCACAGGAACTCGTGAGCCAGCCCACATGAACACATGAGCCACCAAGCAGGAACACATGAGTCACCACGCAGGAACTCATGAGCCACCACACAGAAATATATGAGCTACCATACAGGAACACATAAGCCACCACACAGAAGCACATTAGCCATCAACCAGGAACACATGAATTACCAAGCAGGAACACATGAGCCACCACAAAGGAACACATAACCCATCACACAGGAACATATGAGACACCACGCAGGAACGCATGAGCCACCAAACAGCAACACATGAGCCACCACACGGAAGCACATGAGACACCACAAAGGAGCACATGTACCGCCACACAGGAACACATGAGCAACCACGCAGGAATACATGTGCCATCACACAGGAACACATGACCCAACAAGCAGGAATACGTGAGCCATCACACAGGAACACATGACACACCACACATCAACACATGAACCACCACACAGGAACACATGACCCACCACTCAGGAACACATAAGCCTCCACACAAGAATACATGAGGCACCACGCAAGAACACATGAGCAACCACACAAGAACACATGAATCACCACACATGAAAACCTGAGCCACCACGCAAGAACACATCAGCCACCACAAGGGAACTCGTGAGCCACCCCACAGAAACACATGAGACACCAAGCAGGAGCACAAGAGTCACCACGCAGGAACACATGAGCAACCACACAGGAGCACATAAGCCACCACACAGGAACCACTGAGCCACCACGCAGGAATACATGAGCCACCATACAAAAACTCATGAGCCACCACACGGGAACACATGAGCCACTAAGCAGGAACACATGAGCCACCACGCAGGAACACATGAGCCACCACAAAGGAACACAAGTTCCACACAGGAATACTTGAGGCACCAAGCAGGAACACATGAGGCACCACACAAGAACACATGAACTAACAAAGAAACACATAAGCCACAACACAGAAACACATTCCATACCACACAGGAACACATGAGCCACCACACAGGAACACATTAAGCACCACGCACAAAAGACCTAAGCCACCACGCAGGAACACATGAGCCACCACACAGGACCTCATAAGCAACCCCAGTGGAACACATGAGCCACAAAGCAGGAACACATGAGTCACCACGCAGAAACATATGAGCCACCACACAGGAACACATAAGCCACCATGCAGAAACATAAGACGCCACACAGGAACACATGAGCCACCACACAGGAATACATGAGCTACCGCACAGGAACACATAAGCCACCACACAGGAACACATGAGCCATCAAACAGGAACACATGAATTACCACGCAGGAACACATGAGCCACCACGCAGGAACACAAGAGCCACCACACAGGAACACATAAGCCATCACACAGGAACATATGAGACACCACGCAGGAACACATGAGCCACCACACAGGTACACATGAGACACCACACAGAAACACATGAGACACGACAAGGGAGCACATGAACCAACAAACAGGAACACATGAGCCACCACGCAGGAACACATGAGCCATCACACAGGAACACTTGACCCACCAAGCAAGACCACATGAGCCATCACACAGGAACACATTGCACACCACACATCAATACATGAACCACCATACGGGAACCCATCACCTACCACTCAGGAACACATGAGACACCACACAGGAACACACGAACCACCACAGAGGAACAGAACCATCACACAGAAACGCATGAGCCACCACACAGGAACACATGTACCACCTCACAGGAACACAAGATCCCCCACACACTAACACATGACACAGCACAATGGAGCACATGAACCACCACACAGGAACACATGATCCATCATACAGGAATACATGAGACACCACACATCAGCACATGAACCACCACACAGGAACACCTGAGCCACCACACAGGAACACATGAGATACCACACAAGAACACATGAACCACCACATAGGAAAACATTAGCATACACACATTAACGAATCAGCCACCACATAGGAACACATGCGATACCACGCAAAAACTTATGAGCCACTACAAGAGAACACATGAGGCATCACAGAAACACATGAGCCACCACGCAGGAACTCATGAGCCACCACACAGGAACATATGAGCCACCACAAAGAAATACATAAGACACCACACTGGAACACATGAGTCAGCACGCAAGAAACATATAAGCCACCACACAAGAACATGTAAGCCAGTGCGAAAGGAACACATGACCCACCACACAGGAACACGTGAGCCACCACACAGAAAAACATAAGCCATCACACCGGAATACATGAATCAACACGCAGGAACACATGAGCCCTCACGCAGGAACACATGAGCCACCACACAGGAACACATGAACTACCACAGAGGAACACATGAGCCACCACTCAGGAACACATGTGCCAGCACAAAGGAACACATGAGACGCCACACTGGAACTCATGAGCCACCACACAGAAACAAATGAGCCATCAAGCAGGAACACATGAGCCACCACGCAGGAACACATGAGCCACCACACAGGCACACATAAGCCACTACACAGAAACATATGAGACATCACGCAGGAATACATGAGACACCACACTGGTACTCATGAGCCACCACACAGGAACAAAGGAACCATGAAGCAGGAACATATGAGCCACCACACAGGCACACATAAGCCACTACACAGAAACACATGAGACACCACGCAGAAACACATGAGCCACCACACAGGAACACATGAGCTAACACAGAGGAACATATTACCCATCAAACAGTGACACATGAACCACCATGCAGGAACACATGAGCCACCACGCAGGAACACTTCAGCCACCACTCAGGAACACATGAGCCACCACAAAGGAACACATGAGACACCACACATCAACACATGAACCACCACACCGGATCACATAAGCCACCACCACACAGGAACACATGAGCCATCATACAGGAACACATGAGCCACCACGCGGGAACACATTAACCATCACACAGAAACGTATGAGACATCACATATCAACACATTAACCACCACAATGGTACACATGAGCCACCACGCAGGGACACATGAGAAACCACACAAGAACACATGAACCAACATACAGGAACATATGAGCCATCACACAAGAACACATGAGCAGCCAAACAGGATCACTTATGACATCACGCAGAAACACATGAGCCACCACACAAGAACACATGAGCCAACATACAAGAACACATGAACCACCACGCAGGAACACATGAGCCACCACACAGGAATATATGAACCACCACAGAGGAACACATGACTACCACGCAGCAACACATGAGCCACCACATAGGAACACATGTGCCACCACGCAGGAACATATGAGCC
This sequence comes from Panulirus ornatus, assembly GCF_036320965.1. Taxonomy (NCBI): domain Eukaryota; kingdom Metazoa; phylum Arthropoda; class Malacostraca; order Decapoda; family Palinuridae; genus Panulirus; species Panulirus ornatus. Next base: position 21,925,543 of record NC_092252.1, on the reverse strand, counting down.
ACCACACTGAAACACATAAGCCACCACGCAGGAATACATGAGACACCGCACAGGCACACATAAGCCACCACACAAAAACACATGAGACACCACGCAGTATCACATGAGCCACCGCACAGGAACACAAGAGCTAACACACAGGAACATATTAGCCAACACACATATTAGCACGCAAGGAACACTTTAGTCACCAAAAAGGAACACACGAGCCAGTACGCAAGGAATACATGAGCTACCAAACAAGAACACCTGAGCCACCACACAGAAACACATGAGCCAACACAAAGGAACACATGAGACACCACACATCAACACATGAACCACCACACAGGAATACATAAGCCACCACGCAGGAACACATGAGCCATCACACAAGAACACATGAGCCACCACGCAGGAACACATGAGCCATCACACAGAAATGCATGAGACACCACAGATCAATACATTAAACACCACACTGGTATACATGAGCCACCACGCAGGGACACATGAGACACCACACAAGAACACATGAACCACCATGCAGGAACATATGAGCCATCACACAAGAACACATGAGCAACCACACAGGATCATTTGAGACACCACGCAGAAACACATGAGCAACTACAGAAGAACACATGAGCCATCATACAGGAACACATGAACCATCACGCAAGAACACATGAGCCACCACACAGGAATGCATGAGCCACCACAGAGGAACACATGAGCCACCACACAGGACCACATGAGCCAGCACGCAATTAACACATGAGCCACTAAACAGGACTCATGAGCCACCACAGAGGTACGCATGAACCACTACACCGGAACCCATAAGGTACCACACAGGAACACCTGAGCCACCACACAGAAACACATGAGCCATCACACAGGAACACATGAACCACCACCTAGGAACACATGAGCCACCACATAGGAACAAGTGAGCCACCACGCAGGAACAAATGGTCCACCATACAGAAACACATAAGCCAGCACGCAGGAATACATGAGACACCACACAGGCACACAAAAGCCACCACACAGAAACACATGAGACACCACGCAGGAACACATGAGCCACAGCACAGGAACATATGAGCTAACACACAGGAACATATCAGCCATCAATTAGGAACACATGAACCACCATGTAGGAACACATGAGCCACCAAGCACGAACACATGAGCCATCACAGTGGAACACATAAGTCATCACACAGGAATACATGGGACACCACCTAGGAACACTTGAGCCACCACTCAGGAACACATGAGCCATCACACAGGTACACATGAACAACCACGCAGGAACATGTGAACCACGGCATAGGAAAACAAGAGCCACCACACAGGAACACAAGAACCACCACAATGGAACACATGAACCACCACACTGGAACACATGAGTCGTCGTACAGGAACACATGAACCATCACACAATAACACATAACCCACCACGCAGGAACACATGAGCCACCACATAGGAACACATAAGCCACCACATAGGAACACATGAGCTACCACGCAAGAACACATGAGCCACCACACAGAAACGCATAAGCCACCAAGCAGGAATACCTGAGATGCCACACAGGAAAACATGAGTCAGCACGCAATGAACAAATGAGTCACCAAACAGGAGCACACGAGCCAGTACGCAAAGGATACAAGACCTACAAACAATAACACCTGAGCACCCACACAAAAACACATGAGCCATTACACAGGAACACATGAACCACCACGCAGGAACACATGAGACACCACGCAGGAACACATGAACCACCACACATGAGCAAGTGAACCACCACAGCGGAACACATGAGCCACCACACAGGAACACATGAGCCACCACGCAAGGAACACATAAGCCACCACACTGGAACATATGAGCTACCAGACAGGGACACATGATCTATCACAAATGAACACATGAACAACCACGCAGGAATACATGAGTCACCACAAAGGAACACATGAGCCACCACATAGGAATCCATAAACTACCATAGAGGAACAAATGAGCCACCACACAGGACCAAAAGATCCAGCACGCAATTAACACATGACCCACTACACAGGAACACATGAGCCACCACACAGGTACACATGAACCACTACACAGGAACATATAAGCTACCACACAGGAACACCTGAGCCACCACACAGAAACATATAAGCCATCACACAAGAACAAATGAACCACCAAGCAGGAACACATGAGCCGCCATATAGGAACACATGAGCCACCACAGAGAAACACATAAGCCACCACTCAGAAACACATGAGCCAGCATGCAAGGAATACATTGGTCACCAAACAGGAGCACACGAGCCAGTACGCAAGGAATACATGAGCTACCACACAGGAACACCTGAGCCACCACACAGAAACACATGAGCCACCACGCAGGAACACATGAGCCAGCATACTGGAACACCTAAGCCATCACACAGGAACACATGAGCCACCACTCAGGAACACATGAGCCACCACAAAGGAACACATGAGACACCACACATCAACACATGAAACACAACACAGGAACACAAGCCACCACGCAGGAACACATCAGCCATCACACAGGAACACATGAGCCACCATACGGGAATACATGAGCCATCACACAGAAACGCATGAGACACAACATATCAACACATTAACCACCACACTAGTACATATGAGCCACACAATAACACCTGAGCACCCACGCAGAAACACATGAGCCATCACACAGGAACACATGAACATCCACGCAGGAACACATGAGACACCACGCAGGAACACATGAACCACCACATATGAACAAATGAACCACCACAGCGGAACATATGAGGCACCACACAGGAACACATGAGCCACCACACAGGTACACATGAACCACTACACAGGAACACATAGCTACCACACAGGAACACCTGGGCCACCACACAGAAACACATGCGCCATCACACAAGAACAAATGAACCACCACGCAGGAACGCTTGAGCCACCACATAGGAACACATGAGCCACCACACAGAAACACAGAAGCCACCACTCAGGAATACATGAGACACCACACAGGAACACATGAACCAGCACGCAAGGAACACATTAGTCACCAAACAGAAGCACACGAGCAAACAATACATGAGCTACCACACAGGAATACCTGAGCCACCACACAGAAACACATGAGCCATCACACAGGAAGATATGAACCACCACGCAGGAACACGCAGGAACACGTGAGACAGCACGCAAGAACACATGAACCACCACACATGAACAGATGAACAGCTACAGCGCAACACATGAGCCACCACACGGGAACACATGAGCCACCACGCAAAAAACACATGAGCTACCACACAGGAACATATGAGCTACCACAGAAACACATGATCCATCACACAGAAACACATGAACTACCACGCAGGAATACATGAGTCACCACACAGGAACACATGAGCCACCACACAGGAATACATGAACTACCGCAGAGGAACACATGAGCCACCAAACAGGACCACATGAGCCAGCAAGCAATTAATACATGACCCACTACACAGGAACACATGAGCCACCACACCGGTACACATGAACCACTACACAGGAACACATAAGCTACCACACAGGAACATCTGAGCCACAACACAGAAACACATGAGCCCATCACACAGGAACTCATAAGCCACCACGCAGGAACGCATGAAACACCACGCAGGAACACATGAACCACCACACATGAACAGATGAACCACCACAGAGGAACAAATGAGCCACCACACAGGAACAGATGAGTCACAACGCAAGGAACACATGAGCCACCACACAGGAACATATGAGCTACCACACAGGAACACATGATCCATCACAGAGGAACACATGAACCACCACACAGGAATACATGAGTCACCACACAGGAAAACATGAGCCACCACACAAGAACACATGAGCCACCACGCAATTAACTCATGACCCACTACACAGGAACACATGAGCCACCACACAGATACACATGAACCACTACACAAAAACACATAAGCTACCACACAGGAACATTTGAGACACCACACAAGAACACATGAGCCACCACATAGGAGCACATGAGTCTTCACACAGGAACACATGAACGACCACGAAGGAACACATGAGCCACCACGCAGGAACACTGAAGCCACCGCACAGCAACTCATGAGCCATCTATAATTTAGCATGGTAACCATTTCCTTGTCGTCAGTAGTGTGTCATGTTCGTTTCGTAATGATTCAATTCCTTTTTTTACTGTCTCCCTTTGTCTTATATGTTTTCTCTGTCTTATGACCTTTTTACACTCTGAATTTTGATTAATTCCTGGTAATTTTCATCGGTTTCCAATGACTTGAATTTCTTGTGTTTTCTTCTTTTGGCGAAATAGTTCTTCTATCCTCCTATTCATCCATGATGGTTTTGGCACATTGCAAGTTCTATTCGTATTTCGTGGAATATGTTTATTTTCAATCTTGAGTTGTGCGCTTTTAGAATCATTCCACATTTCCTCTACTGTGTAAACGTCAGGAAGTTTTGTTCAATTGGATCTGCGAATTTTTTGTCCAACGTTTTCAAAAATTGCTTGCCTGTAATCTGTAATAAAGATTTTGTTGTCATTAATGTCATAATCTAAATTCATCTCTAATCAGATCAAACTGTGACCACTGGTTGACAAAGCCTCTCTTACTTCGTCTACCAATGGCTGGGAGAAGCGTGAAGGTCCAGACGGTGTGGTTGGTTGTAGAGCGACGTCACAGTAACGGATGTAACACGGTACAACCACACCAGACACACATTGTACTGGCTGAACACACGATGACACCATGCTAGAACAGCCATAACACCAGCCGGGGACGTAACTACACAGAAAAGCTTCCAAACAATACAACATAGTCGGCGTAGAGAGTGGTCAAACCGACATATATACCCGAGAAGGGAGTAGCATGGCGAGGCGAGCTGTGCCCACTGACCAGGCGCTGATAATCCGCTGACCGGGCCCGTCCAACTGGGCGTAATATCACATGAATAAAGCAGGTAAGAGTAGCTACAACTGTCTACAACCCCAACAACCAGGACAGTCAGTGTTGTCAGTAAGAGTAGCTACAACCGTCTACAACCCCAACAACCAGGACAGCCAACGCTGTCACTCCTCTCTTTCTGTGAGATGTGAACCTGGGGAGTATCGAGCCGCTACTTCGAAGCTTAGAGTGACCTGTGGTAGGAGGAGCGGGAAACGACGGGCCGGCGTGTGAGGGGGTGAGAAGGTCAGGAGGTATGAGTGGTAAGTAGTGGAAGAGGAGTACACCAACAGGTAACACCTACATACAACACGTTAGGTTATGAACCAAATATAGCAAGAAGTAGAATTTAGCAAAAAAAAAAAAAAAAAAATGCTGAGAACGAAGTTAATCGCAAATTAAGACTGTTTCAACTTGTGCTGGACGTTTGAATTAGCCCATATCAGTCCTTCCCGCAGTTCATTGACCTAGATGCAAACACACATCCCTCTCTCCAGCCACACAAGGAAATGTCACCAACTCGAGGGTCGTGATCTTCACACCTGTTGGCTTTGTCGCAAGGGGCAGCTCGTACGACCTGTGGTGTAGCAGTTACATGATGTATTTGAGTAGCTACTTAATCCCTTCTGTTATCAGTATAATGATCCAGTAAGCTGGCAAACATTCTAATGTGTAATGAATATGAAAAAGGAATATCATTTCGCTGCACATATCATCTGTTCCATGTAACGTGTCACAGTTTACAACCTATAACAACAGTATGGTGTTGGCTGTAGGGTGGCGGTGTGCATAGTGAGATGTTGTGATAATGTCAGGTGGGGTCAACACCACACACGTACTGACCCAGCATAGTTGTAGTAATATATATTGTGGTGGTTTAGTCTGGATAATGTAAGAGCAAGTTACGTCCATTTTGGTCCTTGTTTGCTTTCGTCAACACTTGGGGCATGAAAGTGTTTACCGGTGTGTGTCAGGAAACGTGATATATACACGAGCTCATCTGATGATCTTCATGATACAAAGGGTTTGATAAGAGATTATAGATTAGTATGGCGTGGCGTATAATTTGACAAACTGGTTAAACTGGCCATGACTATCAAAATGTCGGCTGGCCAGATACTGGACATCCTATCATATCTATCATTTGTAACATTTGTAGGTTAGCTAGATATCAAGGAACACCAAGCTGGTTACCTGTACAAGTCATCTTTGATGCCTCCGACCTGCTGTGTGACCGACCGATCCCGCACTGACCACACCACCACCACAAACCAGCACTCACACCACACACTCATGCCTCACTCACGCCACACTCACGCCTCACTCACGCCTCACTCACACTACGCACTCACGCCACACTCACGCTTCACTCACGCCTTACTCACGCGTCACTCACACCACACACTCACTACACACTAACGCCTCACTCATGCCATACACTCATGCCACACACTCACGCCAAACACTCACGCCTCACTCACGTCTCACTCACCCCACACATCATGCTTTGCGGCCTCACACATCATGCTTGGCGACCTCACACATCATGCATGGTGACCCCACACATTATGCTTGGTGACCCCACACACCTTGCTTGGTGACCCCACATATCAGGCATGGTGACCTCACACATCATGCATGGTGACCCCACACACCATGTATGGTGACCCCACACATCATGCTTGGCGGCCTCACACATCATGCTTGGCGACCTCACACATCATGCATGGTGACCCCACACATTATGCTTGGTGACCCCACACACCTTGCTTGGTGACCCCACATATCAGGCATGGTGACCTCACACATCATGCATGGTGACCCCACACACCATGTATGGTGACCCCACACATCATGATTGGTGACCCTACACATTATGCTTGGTGGCCCCACACGTCATGCTTGGCGACCCCACACATCATGCATGGTGACCCCACACATCATGCTTAGCGACCTCACACATCATGCATGGTGACCCCACACATCATGCTTGGTGGCCCCACACATCATGCTTGGTGACCCCACACATCATGCTTGGTGACCCCACACATCATACTTGGTGGCCCCACACATCATGCTTGGTGACCCCACACATCATGCTTGGTGACCCCACACATCATGCTTGGTGGCCCCACACATCATGCTTGGTGGCCCCACACATCATGCTTGGTGACCCCACACATCATGCTTGGTGGCCCCACACATCATGCTTGGTGACCCCACACATCATGCTTGGTGGCCCCACACATCATGCTTGGTGACCCCACACATCATGCATGGTGACCCCACACACCATGTATGGTGACCCCACACATCATGCTTGGCGACCCCACACATTATGCTTGGTGACCCCACACATCATGCTTGGTGGCCCCACACATCATGCTTGGTGACCCCACACATCATGCTTGGTGGCCCCACACATCATGCTTGGTGACCCCACACATCATGCTTGGTGACCCCACACATCATGCTTGGTGGCCCCACACATCATGCTTGGTGATCCCACACATCATGCTTGGTGACCCCACACATCATGCTTGGTGACCCCACACATCATGCTTGGTGACCCCACACATCATGCTTGTCGACCCCACACACCGTGATTGGTGACCCCACACACCATGCTTGGTGACCCCACACATCATGCTTGTCGACCCCACACACCGTGATTGGTGACCCCACACATCATGCTTGGTAACCCCACACACCGTGATTGGTGACCCCACACATCATGCTTGGCGACCCCACACATCATGCTTGGTGACCCCAAACATCATGCTTGGCGACCCCGCACCCCATGCTTGGTGACCCCACACACCGTGATTGGTGACCCCACACATCATGCTTGGCGACCCCACACTTCATGCTTGGTGACCCCACATATCATGCTTGGTGACCCAACACATCATGCTTGGTGACCCCACACATCATGCTTGGTGACCCCACACATCATACTTGGTAACCCCACACATCATGCTTGGTGACCCCACACATCATGCTTGGTGACCCCACACACAATGCTTGGTGACCCCACACATCATGCTTGGTGACCCCACACACCATGCTTGGTGACCCCACACATCATGCTTGGTAACCCCACACATCATGCTTGGTGACCCCACACATCATGCTTGGTGACCCCACACATCATGCTTGGTGACCCCACACATCATGCTTGGCGACCCCGCACACCATGCTTGGTGACCCCACACATCATGCATGGTAACCCCACACCTCATGCTTGGTGACCCCACATATCATGCTTGGTGACCCACACATCATGCTTGGTGCCCCACACATCATGCTTGGTGACCCCACACATCATGCTTGGCGACCCCACACATCATGCTTGGTGATCCCACACATCATGCTTGGTGACCCCACACATCATGCTTGGCGACCCCAAACACCATGCTTGGTGATCCCACATATCATGCTTGGTGACTCCACACATCATGTTTGGTGACCCCACACATCATGCTTATTGACCCCACACATCATGCTTGGTGACCCCACACATCATGCTTGGTGACCCCACACACCATGCTTGGTGACCCCACACATCATGCTTGGTGACCCCACACATCATGCTTGGCGACCCCACACATCATGCTTGGTGATCCCACACATCATGCTTGGTGACCCCACACATCATGCTTGGCGACCCCAAACACCATGCTTGGTGATCCCACATATCATGCTTGGTGACCCCACACATCATGCTTGGTGACCCCACACATCATGCTTGGTGACCCCACACATCATGCTTGGCGACCCCACACATCATGCTTATTGACCCCACACATCATGCTTGGTGATCCCACACATCATGCTTGGTGACCCCACACATCATGCTTGGTGACCCCACACATCATGCTTGGTGACCCCACACATCATGCTTGGTGATCCCACACATCATGCTTGGTGATCCCACACATCATGCTTGGTGACCCCACACATCATGTTTGGTGACCCCACACATCATGCTTATTGACCCCACACATCATGCTTGGTGATCCCACACATCATGCTTGGTGACCCCACACATCATGCTTGGCGACTCCACACACCATGCTTGGTGATCCCACATATCATGCTTGGTGACCCCACACATCATGTTTGGTGACCCCACACATCATGTTTGGTGACCCCACACATCATGCTTGGCGACTCCACACACCATGCTTGGTGACCCCACACATCATGCTTAGTAACCCCACACACCATGCTTGGTGATCCCACACATCATGCTTGGTGACCCCACACATCATGCTTAGTAACCCCACACACCATGCTTGGTGATCCCACATATCATGCTTGGTGACCCCACACATCATGCTTGGTGACCCCACACATCATGCTTGGCGACTCCACACACCATGCTTGGTGATCCCACACATCATGCTTGGTGACCCCACACATCATGCTTAGTAACCCCACACACCATGCTTGGTGATCCCACATATCATGCTTGGTGACCCCACACATCATGCTTGGTAACCCCACACACCATGCTTGGTGACCCCACACATCATGCTTGGTGACCCCACACATCATGCTTGGTAACCCCACACATCATGCTTGGTGACCCACACATCATGCTTGGTGACCCCACACATCATGCTTGGTGACCCCACACATCATGCTTGGTGACCCCACACATCATGCTTGGTGACCCCACACATCATGCTTGGTGACCCCACACATCATGCTTGGTAACCCCACACATCATGCTTGGTGACCCACACATCATGCTTGGTGACCCCACACATCATGCTTGGTGACCCCACACATCATGCTTGGTGACCCCACACATCATGCTTGGTGACCCCACACATCATGCTTGGTGACCCCACACATCATGCTTGGTGACCCCACACATCATGCTTGGCGACCCCACACATCATGCTTGGTGACCCCACACATCATGCTTGGTGACCCCACACATCATGCTTGGTAACCCCACACATCATGCTTGGTGACCTCACACATCATGCTTGGTGACCCTAAACACAATACTTGGTGACCCCACACATCATGCTTGGTGACCCCACACATCATGCTTGATGACCCCACACATCATGCTTGATGACCCCACACACCATGCTTGGTGACCCCACACATCATGCTTGGCGACCCCACATATCATGCTTGGTGACCCCACATACCATGCTTGGTGACCCCACACATCATGCTTGGCGACACAACACATAATGCTTGGTGACCCCACACATCATGCTTGGTGACACAACACATAATGCTTGGTGACCCCACACATCATGCTTGGTGACCCCACACACCATGCTTGATGACCCTACACACCATGCTTGGTGACCCCACACATCATGCTTGGCGACCTCACACGCCATGCTTGGTGACCGCACACATCATGCTTGGTGACCCCACACATCATGCTTGGCGACCTCACACGCCATGCTTGGTGACCGCACACACCATGCTTGGCGACCCACATATCTTGCTTGGTGACCCCACACATCATGCTTGGTGACTCTACACATCATGCTTGGCGACCCGAAACATTATGCTTGGTGACCCCACACATCATGCTTGGCGACTTCACACATCATGCTTGGTGACCCCACACATCATGCTCGGTGACCCCACTCCTTATGCTTGGTGACCCCACACATCATGCTCGGTGACCCCACTCCTTATGCTTGGTGACCCCACACATCATGCTTCACTTTCCTCCATCCTCACACCACGTTAAATCATTATAGCGCTGTACATATCTTCCTTCATAATAAGTCTTAATGATATACACTCCCATTTATCATTATCTCCTGCTTGGGTCAAGGTAAGACTATGCCACAACCAGTGTTGTATACCCGGGTCAGAGCAGGACTGGCGTGGTTTTACGACCACCTGAGCTCAGACATCGGCTCTGTTTACCCACGTGTGGCTTCGAACTCACGAGGTGAGTGATGACCTTCAGCTTCACAGGTCATTCATACTGAGCCGCTACGAGACTACTAATAACCAGGAAATGGTGAGCAAAACTACGGACAATAAAAGCTTGGAAGAAGCTTGAACTGAAAGCTTGGAAGCAGTGAGACCTTACTTCTCGGGTTCACACCTCACGGAAAGCAACGCTGACTGTTCGGATTAGATGTGGAGACGACTTTACGAGTAGGTGGTCGACACCAACAGCATATGGTCGACACCACCAGTAGATGGCCGAGACCAACAACATATGGTCGACACCAACAGTAGATGATCGGTACCGGCAATAGATGGTCGGGACCAACAGCAGATGGTCGGCACCAACATTACATGGTTGACACCAACAGTAGATGGTCGGCACCAACAGCAGATGGTCGGCACCAACGGAGGATGGTCGACACCAACAGTAGATATTCGGCACCAGCAGTAGATGGTCGGCACCAAAAGAAGATGGTCGACACCAACAATAGATGTTCGGCACCAACAGTAGATGGCCGGCACCAACAGAAGATGGTCGACACCAACAGTAGATGTTCGGCACCAGCAGTAAATGGCCGGCACCAACAGTAGATGGTCAGCACCAACAGCAGATGGTCGGCACCAACAGTAGATGGTCGGCACCAGCAATAGATTGTCGGCACCAACAATAGATGGTTAGCACCAGCAGTAGATGGTCGGCAGGAACATTACATGGTCGGCACGAACAGTAGATGGTTGTCACCAAAAGAAGATAGTTGGGACCAATAGTAGATGGTCGACACCAACGGTAGGTGACCGGCAGAAACAATAGAGGGTCGACACAAATAGGAGACAGTCGACACCAACAGTAGATGGTCGGCAACATCAGTATATAGTCGGAACCATCAGTACGATGGTCGGCACCAACAGTAGATGGTCGACACCAACATTAGATCGTCGACACCAACAGTAGATGGTCGGCACCAAGAATACATGGTCGGCAATAACAGTAGATAGACGGCACCAACAGTAGATGGTCGGCACAAAGAGTAGATGATCGGCACCAGCAGTAGATGGTTGGCACCATTAGTAGATGGTCGGCATAAAACAGTAAATGGTTGACACCAACAATAGAGAGATGGCACCAACAGTAAAAGGTCGACACCAACAGAAGACGGTCGTCAACAACAGTAGATGGTCGGCACCAGCAGTAGATGGGCGGCACCAGCAGTAGATGGTCGGTACCAGCAGTAGATGGCCGGCACCAACATTAGATGGTCGACACCAACAGTAGATGGTCGGCACCAACAAGAGATGGTCGGCACCAGCAGTAGATGGTCGGCATCAGCAGTAGATAGTCGGCACCAACAGTAAATGGTCGACACCAACGGTAGATGGTCGACACCAACAGTAGATGGTCGACACTAACAGTACATGTTCGACACCATCACTAGATGGTCGGCACCAAGAGTAGATGGTCGGCACCAGCGGTATATGGTTGGCATCAATACTAGAAGGTTGGCACCAAGATTAGATGGTTGACACTAACAGTACATGGTCAGCACTAGCAGTATATGGTCGGCACCAACAGTAGATGGTCGGCACCAACAGCTAGAAGGTCGACACCAACAGTAGATGGTCGGCACCAACAGTAGATGGTCGGCACCAACAGTAGATGGTCGACACCAACAGTATATAGTGGACACCAACAGTAGATGGTCAGCACCAGCAGTAGATGGTGGGCACGAACAGTAGATGGTCGGCACGAAAAGAAGATAGTCGGCACCAATAGTAGATGATCGACACCAACAGCAGATGGTCGGAACCAGGAGTAGATAGTCGGCACCTGCAGTAGATGATGGACCAGACAGTAGATAGTCGGCATCAACAGTAGATGGTCGGCACCAACATAGATGGTCGGCACCACAGTAGATGGTCGGCACCAGCAGTAGATGATTGGTACCAGCAGTAGATGGTCGGCATCAGCAGTAGATGGTCGGCACCAACAATAGATAGTCGGCACCAACAGTAGATGGTCGGCACCAGCAGTAGATGGTTGGCACTAATAGTAGATAGACGGCACCAACAGTAGACGGTCGACACCAACACTAGACGGTCGGATCCAACAGTAGATGGTCGGCACCAGCAGTAGATGGTTGGCATCAATAGTAGATGGTCGGCACCAGCGGTAATTGGTTGGCACTAATAGTAGATGGTCGGCACCAACAGTAAATGGTTGACACCAACAGTAGATGGTCGACACAAACAGTAGATGGTCGGCACCAGCAGTAAATGGTCGGCACCAACAGCAGACTGTCGAAACCAACAGTATATATTCGACACTAACAGTAGATGGTTTGTGCCAACAGCAGATGGTCGGCACCAACAGTAGAGGGTAGGCACCAAAAGTAGATAGTCGGCATCAATAGAAGATGGTCGACAACAACAGTAGATGGTCGAAAAAACAGTAGATAATCGACACCAACAGTAGATGGTCGGTACCATCAGATGGTCGACACCAACAATAGATGGTCGACACCAACAGTAGATGGTCGACACCAAAAGCAGATGGTCGACAAAAACATTAGATGGTTGACACTATCAGTAGATGGTCGGCACCAATAGTAAATGGTCAGCACCTGCAGTAGATGGTCGGCACCTGCAGTAGATGGTCGGCACCTGCATTAGATGGTCGGTACCAGCAGTAGATGGTCGACATCAGCAGTAGATGGTCGGCACCAACAACATATTGTCGGCATCAACCGTAGATGGTCAGCACCAACAGTAGATGGTCGGTACCAACAGTACATGGTCGACACCAGCAATAGATGTTCGGCACCAACAGTAGATGATCGACACTAACAGTAGACGGTCGGCACCAGCATTAGATGGTCAGCACTAACAGTAGGTGGTTGGCACCAGCAGTAGATGGTTAATACCAACGGTAGATAGTCGACACCAACAGTAGATGATAGACACCGGCAGTAGATGGTCGGTACCAATAGTTCATGGTCGGCACCAGCAGTAGATGGTCGGCACCAGCAGTAGATAGATGGCACCAACAGTAGGTGGTCGACATCAACAGTAGATGGTCGGCACCAACAGTACAGTCGGCACCAACAATCGTCGGCACCAATAGCATATGGTCGACAACAACAGTAGATGGACTAAAAAACAGTAGATGCTCGACATAAACAGAAGATGGTCGACACCAACAGTAGATGGTCGACACCAACGGTAGATGGTCGGCACCATCAGATGGTCGACACCAACAATAGATGGTCGACACCAGCAGTGGATGGTCGACACCAAAAGTAGATGGTCGACACCAACAGTAGATGGTCGACACCAACAGTAGATGGTCGACACCAGCAGTAGATGGTGGGCACCAACAGTAGATGGTGGGCACCAACAGTAGATGGTCGACACCAGCAACAGATGGTGGGCACCAACAGTAGATGGTCGACAAAAACAGTAGATGGTTGGCACTAACATTAGATGATCGGCACCAACAGTAGATAGTCGGCACCAACAGAAGATGGTTGACAACAGCAGTAGATGATCGGCACCAACAGTAGATGGTCGTCACCAACAGTAGATGGTTGGCGCTAACAATAGATGGTCGGCACCAACAGTAGATGATCGGCACCAACAGTAGATGGTTGGCGCTAATAGTAGATGGTCGGCACCAGCAGTAGATGATCGGCACCAACAGTAGATGTTCGGCACCGCAGTAGATGGTAGGCAAGAACAGTTGATGGTCGGCACCAACAGTAGATGGTCGACACCAACAACAGATGGTCGGCACCACCAATAGATGGTCGACAACAACAGTAGATGGATAGCACCAACATTAGATGATCTGCACCAACAGTATATGGTCGGCACAAACAGTAGATGGTCGGCACTAGCAGTAGATGGTCGGCACCAACAGTAGATGGTCGGCATCAGCGGTAGATGGTCGGCACCAACAGTAGGCGGTCGACACCAACGGTAGATGGTCGGCACCAACAGTAGGTGGTCGACACTAACAGTAGATGGTCAGCACCAACAGTAGATGGTCGGCACCAAAAGTAGATGGTCTGTAACAGCAGTAGATGGTCTGTAACAGCAGTAGATGGTCTGTAACAGCAGTAGATGGTCGGCATCCGCAGTAGATGGTCGGCACCAACAGCATATGGTCGACATCAACAGTAGATGGTCGGCATAAGCAGTAGATGGTGGGCACCAATAGTAGATGGTCTGTAACAGCAGTAGATGGTCGGCATCCGCAGTAGATGGTCGGCACCAACAGTAATGGTCGACATCAACAGTAGATGGTCGGCATAAGCATTAGATGGTGGGCACCAATAGTAGATGGTCGCCAATAATAATAGATAGTTGACACAAACAGGAAATGGTCGGCACCAGCATTAGATGGTCGGCACCAACAGTAGATGGTCGGCAACAACAGTAGATGGTCGCCGACAACAGTAGATGGTCGGCACCAACAGTAGATGGTCGGCACCAGCAGTAGATGGTTGGCGCCAACAGTAGACAGTTGGCACCTGCAGTAGATGGTCGGCACCAGCAGTAGATGGTCGACATCAGCAGTAGATGGTCGGCACCAACAGTAAATGGTCGACGCGAACGGTAGATGGTCGACACCAACAGTAGATGGTCGACACTAACAGTAGATAGTCGGCACCAACAGTGGACGGTCGGCATCAGCAGTAAATGGTCGGCACCAACAGTAGATGGTCGGCACCAACAGTAGATGGTCGGCAACTGCAATAGATGGTCAGTACCAGCAGTAGATGGTCGGCATCAGCAGTAGATGGTCGGCACCAACAGTAGATGGTCGACATCAACAGTAGATGGTCGGCACCAACAGTAGATGGTGGGCACCAACAGTAGATGGTCGCCAATAAGAGTAGATGGTTGACACAAACAGTAAATGGTCGGCACCAGCAGTAGATGGTCGGCACGAACAGTAGATGATCGGCACCAACAGTAAAAGGTCGACACTAACAGTAGATGGTCGATACCAACAGTAAAAGGTCGACACCAACAGTAGATGGTCAGCGCTAATAGTAGATGGTTGGCACCAACAATAGATGATCGACACCAACAGTAGATAGTCTCCACCAATAGTTGATGGTCGACACCAACGGCAGATGGTCAGCAAAAACAGTAGGTGGTCGACACAAACAGGAGGTAGTCGACACCAACAGTATGTGGTCGGCAACATCAGTATATAGTCGGAACCATCAGTAGATTGTCAGAACCAACAGTAGATGGTCGACACCAACAATAGATGTTCGGCACCAAGAGTAGATGGTCGGCACCAAGAGTAGATCGTCGACACTAACATGTAGATGGTTGGCACCAAGAGTAGATGGTCGGCACCAGCAGTAGATGGTTGGCACCAATAGCACATGGTCGGCACCAACAGTAAATGGTTGACACCAACAGTAGATGGTCGGCACAAACAGTAACCAGGAATAGATGGTCGGCACTAATAGTAGATAGACGGCACCAACACTAGATGGTTGGCACTAAGAGTAGATGGTCGGCACCAGCAGTAGATGGTTGGCACCAATAGTAGATGGTCGACACCAACAGTAAATGGTTGACACCAACAGTAGATGGTCGGCACAAACAGTAGATTGTCGGAACCAACAGTAGACTGTCGAGACCAACAGTATATAGTCAACACCAACAGTAGATGGTTGGCGCCAACAGTAGATGGTCGGCACCAACAGTAGACGGTCGGCACCAAAAGTAGATAGTCAGCACCAATAGCAGATGGTCGAGAACAACAGTAGCTGGTCGACAAAAACAGTAGATGCTCGACACAAACAGGAGATGGTCGACACCAACTGCAGATGGTCGGCACCAGCAGTAGATAGTCGGCACCATCAGTAGATGGTCGGCACCATCAGATGGTCGACACGAACAGTCGATGGTCGACACGAACAGTAGATGGTCGACACGAAAAGTAGATGGTCGACACGAACAGTAGATGGCTGACACTAACAGTAGATGGTCGGCGCAAACAGTAGATTGTCGGTACCAACAGTAGATGGTCGACATCAACAGTAGATGGTCTGCACCAGCAGTACATGGTCAGTACCAGCAGTAGATGGTCAGCACCAACAGTGGATGGTCGACACTATCAGTAGATAGTCGGCACCAGTAGTAGATGGTCAGCACCAAAAGTAGATGGTCTGCACCAGCAGTATATGGTCGACACCTGCAATAGATGGTCGGTACCAGCAGTAGATGGTCGGCATCAGCAGTAGATGGTCGGCACCAACAACATATAGTCGGCATCAACAGTAGATGGTCAACACCAACAGTAGATGGTCGGCACGAACAGTAGATGGTCGACAAAAACAGTAGATGTTCGACACCAACAGTAGATAATCGACACCAACAGTAGATGGTCGGCGCCAATAGTACATGGTCGGCACCAGCAGTGGATGGTCGGCACCAGCAGTAGATAGTCGGCACCAACAGTAGATGGTCAACACCAACAGTAGATTGTCGGCACCAACAGAAGGTGGTCGACACCAACAGTAGATGGTCGGCACCAGCAGTAGATGGTCGGCAGCAACAGTAGATGGTCTGCACCAGCAGTAGATAGTCAGCACTAGCAGTAGATGGATGGCACCAACAATAGATGGTCGATACCAACTGTATATAGTCGACACCAATAGTAGATGGTCAACACCAACAGAATATGGTCTGCACCAACAGTAGATGGTTGCACCAACAGTAGATTGTCGGCATCTGCAGTAGATGGTCAGTACCAGCAGTAGATGGTCGGCATCAGCAATAGATGGTCGGCACCAACAGTAGATGGTCGACAACAACAGTAGATGGTCGGCACCTGCAGTAGATGGTCGGTACCAGCAGTAGATGGTCGGTATCAGCAGTAGATGGTCGGCACCAACAATAGATGGTCGGCACTATCAGTAGATGGTCGGCACCAACCGAAGATCGTTGCACCAACAGTAGACTGTCAGCACCTGCAGTAGATGGTCATTACTAGCAGTAGATGGTCGGCATCAGCAGTAGATGGTCGGCACCAAAAAAAGATAGTCGGCATCAACAGTAGGTGGTCAACACCAACAGTAGATGGTCGGCAAGAACAGTAGATGGTCGACAAAAACAGTAGATGTTCGACACCAACAGTAGATGACCGACACAAACAGTAGATGGTCGGCACCAATAGTACATGGTCGGCACTAGCAGTAGATGGTCGGCACCAGCAGTAGATTGTCGGCACCAACAGTAGATGGTCAACACCAACAGTAGATTGTCGGCACCAACAGTAGATGGTCTGCACCAGCAGTAAATAGTCAGCACTAGCAGTAGATGGATGGCATCAACAGTAGATGGTCGACACCAACTGTATATAGTCGACACCCACAGTAGATGGTCGACACCAACAGTAGATGGTCGGCGCCAACAGTAGATGGTTGCACCAACGGTAGACTGTCGGCACCTGCAGTAGATGGTCAGTACCAGCAGTAGATGGTCAGCATCAGCAATAGATGGTCGGCACCAACAGTAGATGGTCGACAACAACAGTAGATGGTCGGCACCTGCAGTAGATTGTCGGTACCAGCAGTAGATGGTCGGCGTCAGCAGTAGATGGTCGGCACCAACAGTTGATGGTCGGCACTACCAGTAGATGGTCGGCACCAACCGTAGATGGTTGCACCAACAGTAGACTGTCAGCACCTGCAGTAGATGATCATTACTAGCAGTAGATGGTCGGCATCAGCAATAGATGGCTGGCATCAACAGTAGGTGATCGACAACAACAGTAAATGGTTGGCACCAACATTAGATGATCAGCACCAACAGTAGATGGTCGGTACTATCAGTAGATGGTCGCACCAATAATAGATAGTCAGCACCAACAGTAGATGGTTGGCACCAGTAGTAGATGGTCGGCACCTGCAATAGATGGTCAGGACAAGCAGTAGATGGTCGGCATCAGCAGTAGATGGTCGGCACCAACAATAGATAGCCGGCATCAACAGTAGATGGTCAGCACTAACAGTAGATGGTCAGCACTAATAGTAGGTGGTTTGCACCAACAGTAGATGGTTAACACCAGCAGTAGATGGTCGGCATCAACAGTAGATGGTCGACACGAACAGTAGATGGTCGACACCAACAGTACATGGTCGGCACCAGCAGTAGGTGGTCGGCACCAGCAGTAGACAGTCGGTACCAACAGTAAATAGTCAACACCAACATTAGATGATCGGCACCAACAGTAGATGGTCAGCACCAACAGTAGATGGTAGGCGCTAACAGTAGATGGTCGGCACCGACAGTAGATGGCCGTCACCAACAGTAGATGGTTGGCGCTAACAGTAGATGGTCGGCACCAACAGCAGATGGTCGGCACTAACAGTAGATGGTCTACAACAACAGTAGATGGTCGACAACAACAGATGGTAGGCACCAACATTAGATGATCGGCACCAACAGTAGATGGTCGGCACCAACAATAGATGGTCGACAACAACAGTTGAAGGTCGGCACCAACAGTAGATGGTCGACAACAACATTAGGTGGTTGGCACCAACATTGGATGATCGGCGCCAACAGTAGGTGGTCGGCACCAACAGTAGATGGTCGACAACAACAGTAGATGGTCGGCACCAACAGTAGATGGTCGACGACAACTGTAGATGGTCGGCACCAACAGTAGATGGTCGGCACCAGCAGTAGATGGTTGGCACTAACAGTAGATGGTCGGCACCAACAGTAGATGGTCGACACCAACAGCTAATGGTCGGCATTAACAGTAGATAGTCGAAAACAACAGTAGATGGTTGGCACAAACATTAGATGATCGGCACCAACAGTAGATGGTCGGCACCAACAGTAGATGGTCGACGACATCAGTAGATGGTCGGCACCAACAGTAGATGGCCGTCAACAACAGTAGATGGTTGGCGCTAACAGTCGATGATCGGCACGAACAGCAGATGGTCGGCACCAACAGTAGATGGTCGACAACAACAGTAGATGGTCGGCACCAATAGTAGATGTTCGGCACCGCAGTAGATGGCGGGCACCTAAAGTAGAGGGCCGGCACCAACAGTAGATGGTCGACACCAACAAGAGATGGTGGGCACCAACAGTAGATGGTCGACAACAACAGTAGATGGTTGGCACCAACATTAGATGATCGGCACCAACAGTAGATGGTCGTCACCAACAGTAGATGGTCGACAACAACAGTAGATGGTCGGCACCAACAGTAGATGGTCGACAACTAAAGTAGATGGTCGACGGCAGCAGTAGATGGTCTGCACCAACAGTAGATGGTCAGCACCAACAGTAGATGGTTGGCACCAACAGTAGATGGTCGACAACAACAGTAGATGGTCGGCACCAATAGTAGATGGTCGGCATCAGCAGTAGATGGTTGGCCCCAACAGTAGATGGTCGGCACCAACAGTAGATGGTCGGCAGAATCAGTAGATGGTTGGCACCAACAGTAGATGGTCGACAACAACAGCAGATGGTCGGCAGCAACAGTAGATGATCGGCACCAGCAGTAGATGGTTGGCGCTAACAGTAGATGGTCGGCACCAACAGTAGATGGTCGGCAGAAACAGTAGATGATTGGCACCAACAGTAGATGGTCGACACCAACAGTAGATGGTCTGCACCAACAGTAGATGGTCGGGACCATCAGTAGATGGTTGACAACAAGAGTAGATGGTCTGCACCAACAGTAGATGGTCGGCACCAACAGTAGATGGTCGGCACCAACAGTAGATGGTCGACGGCAACAGTAGATGGTCGGCAACAACAGTAGATGGTCGGCACCAGCAGTACATGGCTGGCCCCAACGGTAGATGGTCGGCACCAACGGTAGATGGTTTGCACCCGCAGTAGATGGTCGGCACCAACAGTAGATGGTCGACAACAATAGTAGATGGTCTGCACCAACAGTAGATGGTCGACAACAACAGTAGATGGTCGGCACCAACAGTAGATGGTCGGCACCAACAGTAGATGGTCGACGGCAACAGTAGATGGTCGGCAACAACAGTAGATGGTCGGCACCAGCAGTAGATGGTTGGCTCCAAAAGTATATGGTCGGCACCAACAGTAGATGGTTTGCACCTGCAGTAGATGGTCTGCACCAACAGTAGATGGTCGACAACAACAGTAGATGGTCGGCACCAACAGTAGATGGTCAGCACCAGCAGTAGATGGTTGGCGCTAACAGTAGATGGTCGGCACCAACAGTAGATGGTCGGCAGAAACAGTAGATGGTTGGCACCAACAGTAGATGTTCGACACCAACAGTAGATGGTCTGCACCAACAGTAGATGGTTGGCACCAACAGTAGATGGTCGGCACCAACAGTAGATGGTCGACAAGAACAGTAGATGGTCGGCACCAACAGTAGATGGTCGGCACCAACACTAATACATTCCTCTAATCATTGAGGGAGATTTTCTAGCAATGCATAGCACATGATCATCTTGAGATCAATGCTTCTACGTAGTGGTTCATGTGTTCCCTGCGTGGTGGTTCCCTGCTGGTGGTTCACGTGTTCCCTGCGTGGTGGTTCACGTGTTCCCTGCGTGGTGGTTCACGTGTTCCTGCGTGGTGGTTCATGTGTTCCGTGCGTGGTGGTTCACGTGTTCCTGCGTGGTGGTTCATGTGTTCCTTGCGTGGTGATTCATGTGTTACTTGCGTGGTGGTTCACGTTTTCCTGCGTAGTGGTTCATGTGTTCCATGCGTAGTGGTTCATGTGTTCCTGCGTAGTGATTCATGTTTTTCCTGCGTGACGGCTCATGTGTTCCTCGCGTGGTAGTTCATGTGTTTCCTGCGTGCTGGTTCGCGTGTTTCTGCGTAGTGGTTCATGTGTTCCCTGCGTGGCGGTTCATGTTTTTCCTGGGTAGTGGTTCATGTGTTTCCTGCGTGGTGGTTCACGTGTTCCTGCGCAGTGGTTCATGTGTTTCCTGCGTGGTGACTAATGCGTTCCCTGCGTGGTGGTTCACGTGTTCCCGCGTGTTGATTCATGTGTTCCCTGCGTGGTGGTTCACGTGTTCCCGCGTGTTGATTCATGTGTTCCCTGCGTGGTGGTTCATGCGTTATATGCGTGGTGGTTCACGTGTTCCCGCGTGTTGATTCATGTGTTCCCTGCGTGGTGGTTCACGTGTTCCCGCGTGTTGATTCATGTGTTCCCTGCGTGGTGGTTCATGCGTTATATGCGTGGTGGTTCATGTGTTTCCTGTGTGGTGGCTCACGTGTTCCTTCGTGGTGGTTCATATGTTCCCAGCTTGGTGGCCATCTTTTATCTGAGTATTGCCTGAGGTGTTCCTTGTGTGTAAGCTCACGTGTTCTTCATGTGTTACTTCCGTGGCTCACGTGTTTTCTGAAAGTAGGCACGTGTTTTCTTGCGTGTGTGAAGTCATGTGTTCCCCGTGTGGCGGCTTACGTGTTCCCCATGTGACGGTTCATATGTTCCCACGTAGCGGTTCATATGTTCCCAAGTGGCAGCTCATGTCTTCCCACGTGGTGGCTCTTGTTTTCCTCACGTGGTGGTTCATGCGTGCCCCACGTGGTGGCTCATTCTTTCCCTACATAGTGGCTCATATGGTCCCACATGGTGTCTCTTGTTTTCCTCACGTGATGGCTCAAATGTTCCCTACATAACGGATCATATGTTCCCACGTGGCGGCTCATGTGTTCCCACGTGGCGACTCTTGTTTTCCTTACTTGGTGGTTCATGCGTGCCCTATGTGGTGGATCATTCGTTCCCTACATGGCGATTCATATGTTCCCAAGTAGTGTCTCTTGTTTTCCTCACGTGGTGGATCATTCGTTCCCTACATGGCGGCTCATATGTTCCCACGTGGTGTCTCTTGTTTTCCACGTGACTTTCCATGCCTTCCCCATGTAGCAGCTCATATATTCCCCACGTGATGGTTCATGTGTTCCCAATGTGGAGGCTCAAACGTTCCCGACATGGTGGCTTGTGTTCCCCACGTAACAGTTAATGTATTCCCCATCTAACGTTTCATGTATTCCCCATATGGCGCTTCATGAGTTCCCCACGTAGTGGCTCAAGGGTTCCCCATATGGTGAGTCATGAGTTCCCCACGTGGTGAATCATGTGCACCCCATATGGCGCTTCATGCGTTCCTCATGAGGTGGCTCATATGATAACCGTGTGGTGGTTTATGTATTACCCACGTGGTGACTCATGTGCTCCCCACGTGGTGGCTCATGTGTTCCCCATGTGGTGGTTCGTGTGTTCTCTGGTGGCTCATGTGCTCCCATGTGGTGGCTCATGTGTTCCCCATGTGGCGTTTCATGTGTTTCCCATGTGGCGCTTCATGTGTTTCCCATGTGGCGCTTCATGTATTTCCCATATGGCGCTTCATGTGTTCCCCCTGTGGAGGCTCATATGCTCCCAATAGAGTGGTTTATTTGTTCTCATGTGGAGGCTTATGTGTGCCTCATGTGGCAGTTCATGTGTTCCCCATGTGGTGCCTCGTGTATTCCCCATGTTGTGGCTCATGTGGTCTCTATATGGAGGCTTAAGTGTTCCACATTTGGTGGCTTATGTATTCCCTACGTGGAGGCTCATGTGTTCCCCACGTGGTGGCTCTATGTTCCCTATGTGGCGCTTCATGTGTTCCCATGTGGTGAATCATGAGTTCCCCATGTGGCGCTTCATGTGTTTCCCATGTGGTGGCTCATGTGTTCTCCCTGTGGGGTTCATATGCTCCCAATGTAGTGGTTTATGTGTTTCCATGTGGAGGCTTATGTGTGCCCCATGTGGCAGTTCATGTGTTTCCCATATGGTACTTCATGTATTCTCCATGTTGTGGCTCATGTGGTCGCTATGTGGAAGCTCATGTGTTCCACATTTGGTGGCTTATGTATTCCCCATATGGAGACTCATGTGTTCCCCACGTGGTGGCTCTGTGTTCCCTATGCGGCGCTTCATGTGTTCCCCATATGGTGGGTCATGAATTCCCCTTGTTGCGCTTCATTTGTTCCCCATGAGGAACTTGATGTGTTCACAACGTGGCGCTTCATGTGTTCCCCATATGGAGGCTCATGTGTACCCCATGTAGAGGCTCATGTGCTCCCCATGTTCCGCTTCATGTGTTCCTTACGTGATGGCTTGTGTTCCAGATGCGTTTGTTCATGTGTTCCCAAGTGGTGGCTCGCGTTTTCTCCATATGGCCTTTCATGCTTTCCCTATGTGGCGCTTCATGTGTTCCCATGTGTTGGCTCATGTGTTTCTCATGTGAAGGCTCACGTGTTCCCCATGTGGTGGCTCATGTGTTCCCCATGTGGCGCTGCATGTGTTCCCTACGTTGAGGCTCATGTGTTTCCCATTTGGCGATTCATGTGTTCCCTGCGTCGTGGCTCATGCGTTCCCTATGTGGCGCTTCCTGTGTTCCCCATGTGGCGCTTCATGTGTTCCCCACGTGGCGCTTCATGTGTTCCCCATGTGGTGGTTCATGTGCTTCCCAAGTGGTGTTTCATGTGCTCCCTACGTTGTGGCTCATGTGTTCCTCATTTGGCGCTTCAAGTGTTCCCCATATGGCGCTTTCTGTGTTCCCCATGTAGCGCTTCATGTGTTCCCCATGTGGCGCTTCATGTGCTTCCCAAGAGGTGTTTCATTTTTTCCCATGTGGCGCTTTATGTGTTCCCATGTGGTAGCTCATATGTTTTCCATGTGGAGGCTCATGTATTCCCTTCTGGAAACCCATATATTCCTCATGTGGATGCTCATGTGTTCCACATGTGGCGCTTCAAGTGTCCCACATGTGATGGTTCATGTGTTCCCCAGTGTGTTCCCAATGTGGTGGCATACATGTTCCCATGTAGAAGCTCATGCGTTCCCCATGTGGCACTTCCTGTGTTCCCTATGTGGCGCTTCTTGTGTTCCCCATGGAGTAGCTCATGTGCTCCCCATGGGGTTGCTCATGTGTTTTCAAGTGGTAATTCATGTGTTTCTGATGTGGTGGTTCATGTGTTCCCATGTGGCGCTTCATGTGTTCCTCGTGTAGCTCTTCAAGTGTAACTCATGTAGTGACTCATGTGTTCCCTATGTGGCGCTTCATGTGTTCCCCATGTGGTAGCTAATATGTTACCCATGTGGCGCTTCATATGTTCCCCATGTAGTGGCTCAAGTGTTCCCCATGTGGCGCTTCATGTATTCCCATGTGGTGGGTCACGTGTTCCCCCACGTGGTAGCTCGTGTGTTTTCCTGGCAGTTCATGTGTTCCACATGTGGTGCCTCTGTGTTCCCCATGTGGCGCTTCATGTGTTCCCCATGTGGTGGCTCATGTGTTTCCAACGTGGTGGCTCTTGTGTTGCCTCGGTGGCTTATGCGTTCCCCATGTGGTGGCTAATGTGTTCCACACGTGGTGTCTCATGTGCTCCCCATGTGGCGCTTCATGCGTTTGTCATGTGATAGCTCATGTGTTTCTCACGTGGTGGCGGGTGTGTTCCCCTGGTGCCTCATGTGTTCCCTATGTGGTGGATCATGTGTTTTCCATGTGGCGCTTCATGTCCCCCCACCTGCGGTGGCTCACGTGTTCCCATTTTGGAGGGTCATATGTTTACGATGCGGTGGTTTATGTGTTCCGTGTGGAAGCGCGTGTGTTCCCCATGTGGCAGTTCATGTGTACCCTATGTGGTAGCTCATGTGCTGCCCATGGGGAGGTTCATGTGTTCCCAAGTGGTACTTCATGTGTTTCCCATGTGGTAGTTCATGTGTTCCCATGTGGCGCTTCATGTGCTCCTCATGTGTCTCTTCAAATTTTACTCATGTGGTGGGTCATGTGTTCCCTATGTAGCGCTTCATGTGTTCGCCATGTGGTGGCTAATATGTTCCCCTTGTGGCGCTTCATATGTTCTCCATGTAGTGGCTCAAGTGTTTCCCATGTGGCGCTGCATGTATTCCCATGTGGTGGCTCATGTGTTCCCCACGTGGCGGCTCTTTTGTTGCCATGTTGGCTCATGTGTTCCCCATGTGGCGGCTAATGTGTTCCCCATGTGGCGCTTCATGTGTTCCCTGTGTGGTGCTCCTGTGTTCCCCATGTAGAGGCTCATGTGTTTCACATGTGGTGGCTTATGTATTCCCCATGTGGAAGCTCATGTGTTGCCCACATGGTGCCTCATGAGTTCCCCGTGGTGGGTCATGTGTTCCCACGTGGTGCTTCAAATGTTCCCACGTGGTGGCTAATGTGTTCCCCATGTGGCGCATCGTGTGTTCTCCATGTGGAGGCTTATGTATTCTCCGTGTTTCGTTTCTTGTATTCCCCATGTGGAGGCTCATGTATTCTCCATGTATAGGCTAATATGCTACCCATTTGGTTCTTCATGTGTTCCTCAAGTGGTGGCTCATGTGTTCCCAGTGCGGTTCATGTGTTCTCATGATGTAGCTCATGTGCTCCCCAGGTGGCGCTTCATGCCTTCCCCAAGTGGTGGTTCATGTATTTCCATGTGGTGGCTAAGGTATTCATATGTGGTGCGACATGCGTTCCCCAAGAGGTGACATGTGTTCCACAGGTGGCGCTTTATTAGTTTCCCACGTGGTTGCTTATATGTTTTTCATGTGTTGGCTCATGGGTTCCCGCGTGGAGGCTTATGTGTTACCCATGTGGAGGCTCAGGTGTTCCCCAATATGGAGGCTCAAATACCTCCATATAGAGGCTCAGTTGTCCCCTTGTGGAAACTAATGTATTCCCCATATGGAGGTTCATGTGCTCCCTATGTGGTGACACTTGTGTTCTCCATGTGGTGGCATATGTGTTCAAAGGCTTATGTGTTCCCCATGAGGAGGCTCATGTGTTCTCAAAGTGGAGGCTCAAATATTCCCACATAGATGCAAAAATGTCCCCATGTGGATACTCATGTGTGACACACATGGAGGTTCAGGTGTTCCCTATCTTGCGCTTAATATGTTCCCGACGCTGTAGCCCATGTGTTCACCATATCGTGGCTCATGTGTTCTCAATGTGGTGCCTCATATTTCCCCATATGGTGCTACTGTGTTCCCCATGTGGAGGCTCATGTGCCCCTGTGGCACGTCATGTGTTCCCCACGTGGTCGTTCATGTATCTCCATGTAGTGGCTCATATGTTCGCATGTGGCGCTTCTTGTGTTCCCCACGTGGTGGTTCATACGTTCCCCATTTGGTGGCTCATGTATTCCCCACGTGGCGACTCATGTGTTTCCCAGGTGGTGGCTCATGTACACCAAGACCACCACCGTATCTCTGGGGTACACCAAGTCCACCACCGCATCTCTGGGGTACACCAAGACCACCACCGTATCTCTGGGTACACCAAGTCCACCACCGCATCTCTGGGATACACCAAGACCACCACAGCATCTCTGAGGTACACCAAGACCACCACCGCATCTCTGGAGTACATCAAGACCACCACAGCATCTCTAGAGTACATCAAGATCACCAACTCATCTCTTGGATACACCAAGACCACCACCGCATCTCTAGGGTACACCAAGACCACCACCACATCTCTGGGGTACACCAAGACCACCATCAGATCTCTGGGGTACACCACGACCACCATCGCATCTCTGGGGTACATTAAGACCATCATAGGCTCTCACCATCGCATCTCTAGGATATTTCGAGATCATCACCGCATCTCTGGAGTACACCAAGACCACCACCATATCTCTGGGGTACAACAAGACCACCACCACATCTCTGGGGTACATCAAGACCAACACCGCATATCTGTGGTACACCAAGACCACCATCGCATTTCTGACGTACGCCAAGATCACCACCGCGTCTCTGGCGTATACCAAGAACAACACAGCATCACTGCGGTACACGTAGACCAACATCGTATCTCTACGGTACACAAAGACGATCATCACATCTCTTGGATACACCAAGACCACCACCGCATCTCCAGGGTACATCAAGACCAGCACCGCAACTCTATCGTACACCAAGACCACCACCGCATCTCTGGGGTACACCAAGACCACGACCGCATTTCTTAGGTACACCAAGTCCATCACCGCATATCTGGGGTGCACCAAAACCATTATCGCATCTCTGGGGTACACCAAGTCCATCACCGAATCTGCCGTACACCAAGACCACCATCGCATCTCTGGGGTGCACCACGACCACCGCATCTCAGAGGTACACCAAGAACACCACCGCATCTCTGGGGTACACCAACACCACCACCGCATCGCTAGGGTACACCAAAACCACACTGCATCTCTGGGGTACACCAAGACCGCCACCGCATCTCTGGGGTACACCAAGACAACCACAACATCTCTGGCGTACACCAAGACAACCACTGCATCTCTGAGGTACACCAAGTCCAAAACCGCATCTCTGGGGTACACCAAGACCACCACATCTCTGGGGTACATCAAGATCACTGCCGCATTTCTGGAGCACGCCAAGACCATCACCGTATCTCTTGGGTGCACTAAGACCACCATCGTATCTATGGCGTACACCAAGACCACCACCGCATCTCTGGGGTACACTAAGACCACGGCATCTCTGGGGTACATGAAGACTACCACCGCATTCTCTGTGGTACACAAAGACCACCACTGTATCTCTGGGGCTCACCACGACCATTACCGCATCTCTGGGTTATACCAAGACCACCACCGCATCTCTGGGGTACATCAAGTGCATCATCGCATCTCGAGGGTACACCAAATCACTATCGTATATCTGGGGTACACCACATCCATTCCCTCATCTCTGGTGTGCACCAAGACCGCCACTGCATCTCTGGGGTACTCTAAGACCACTACATCTCTGGGGTACTCTAAGATCACTACATCTCTGGGGTACTCTATGACCACTACATCTCTGGGGTGCACCAAGACTTCCGCCGCAACTTTATAGTACACCAAGACCACCACTGCATCTCTGGCGTACACGAAGTCCATCACCGCATCTCTGGAGCACACCAAGACCATGACCGTATCTCTAGGGTACACCAATTCCATCACCGCATCTCTGGCGTACACCAAGACTCACCTCCGTTTCTCTGGGGTACACCAAGACCACCACATCTCTGGGGTACACCAAGAACACCACCGCATCTCTGAGGCACACAAAGACCACCATCGCACCTCTGGAATATACCAAGACAACCACCGCATCTCTGGCGTACACCAAGACAACCACCAGATCTCTTGGGTACACCAAGTTCACCATTGCAACTCTGGGGTACACCAAGACATCAATATCACTGCCGCATCTCTGGAGCACACCAAGACCATCACCGCATCTCTGGGGTACACCAAGACCACCATCGTATCTCTGGCGTACACCAAGACCACCACCGCATCTCTGGGGTACACCAAAACCACCGCATCTCTGGAGTACACCAAGACCAACACCGCATCTCTGGGGTACATCAAGACCACGATCGCATCTCTGGGGTGCACCAAGACCACCATCGCATCTCTGGGGTACACCAAGACCACCACTGCATCTATAAGGTACACCAAGAACCACAACCGCATCTATGGTGTACACCAAGACCATCACCGCAATTATGGGGTACGTCAAGACCACCACCGCATTTCTGGGGTACACGAAGACCACCACCGTATCTCTGGGGTACACGAAGACCACCACCGTATCTCTGGGGTACACGAAGACCACCACCGTATCTCTGGGGTACACCAAGACCATCACCGTAGCTCTGGGGTACACCAAGACAACCACCGCATCTCTGGGGTACACCAAGTCCACCCGCGCATATCTGGTGTACACCAAGACCACCACCGCATCTCTGGGGTAAACCAAAACCACCACATCTCTGGGGTACACTAAGATCACCATCGCATCTCTGGGGTACACGAAGACAACCATCGCATCTCTGGGGTAAACCAAGACCACCGCATCTCTGGGGTACACCAAGACCACCACCGCATTTCTGGGGTACACCAAGACCTCCATCGCATTTCGGATACAATAAGACCATCACCACATCTCTGCGGTACACTAAGACCATCACCGCATCTATGGGGTACACCAAGACAACCATCGCAGCTCTGGGGTAAACCAAGACCACCGCATCTCTGGGGTACACCAAGACCACCATCGCATCTCGGGTACACCAAGACCATCACCTCATCTCTGGGGTATACTAAGACCGCCACCGCATCTCTGGGTTACACCAAGACAACCAGGGGTACAACAAGATCACCACTGCATCGCTGTGGTTCACAAAGACCACGACCGCGTCTCTGCGGTACACCAATTCCATCACCGTATCTCTGGGGTACACCAAGACCAACACCGCATCTCTGGGGTATATCAAGTCCACCACCGCATCTCTGGGGTAAACCAAGTCCACCACATCCCTGGAGTACCCTAAGATCACCACCGCATCTCTGGGGTATACCAAGACCACCTTCGCATCTCTGCGGTATACCAAGACTATTACCGCATCTCTTGCGTACATCAAGACCACCACCGTATCTCTGATGTACACCAAGACCATCACCGCATCTCTGGGGCACGCCAAGACCACCACCACATCTCTTGGGTTAACCAAGTCCATCATCGCATCTCTGGGGTACACCAAACCACAATAGCATCTCTTGGGTACACCAAGACCACAACTGCATATCTGGGGTACACCAAGACCACCGCATCTCTGGGGTACACCAAGATCACCACAATATCTCTAGGGTACAGCAAGACAAAAATCGCATCTCAGGGGTACACTAAGTCCACCACCGCATCTCTGGGGTACACCAAGGCCACCATCGTATCTCTGGGGTACACCAAGAGAACCATCATATCTCTAGGGTACACCAAGACCACCACCGTATATCTGGAGTGCACCAAGACCACCACCGTATCTCTGGGGAATACCAAGACCACCACTGCATCTCTAAGGTACACCAAGACCACAATTGAATCTCTGGGTTACACCAATACCTTCACCACATCTCTGGGGTATGCCAAGACCACCGTCGCATCTCTGGGGTACACCAAGACCACCATTGCGTCTATGGGGTAAACCAGGACCACCACCGCATCTCTGGGGTACATCAAGACCACCACCGCATCTCTGGGGTACATCAAGACCACCACCGTATCTTTGGGTACACCAAGACCACCAACGCATCTCTGGGATACACAAAGACCACCACCGCATCTCTAGGGTACACCAAGACCACCGTCGCATCTCAGCGGTACACCAAGACCACCACCGCATCTCTGGGGTACACCAAGACCACCACCGCATCTCTGGGGTACACCAAGACCACCACCGCATCTCTGGGATGCACCAAGACCACCACCGTATCTCTGATGTACACCTCGACCATCACCTCATCTCTGGGGTACTCCAATACAACCACCGCATCTCTGGGGTACACCAATACAACCACCGCATCTCTGGGGTACACCAATACAACCACCGCATCTCTGGGGTACATCAAGTTCATCATCGCATCTCTGGGGTACACCAAACAACTATCGCATCTCTGGGGTACTCTAAGTCCTTCACCGCATCTCTGGGGTACACTAAGACCACCACTGCTTCACTCGGGTACACCAAGACCACCAATGCATCTCTGGGGTACACCAAGACCACCACCACATATCTGGGATACACCAAGACAACCATCGCATCTCTGGGGTACACCAAGACCACCACCGCATGTCTGGGGTACACCAAGACCACCAATGCATCTCTGGGGTACACCAAGACCACCACCACATATCTGGGGTACACCAAGACAACCATCGCATCTCTGGGGTACACCAAGACCACCACCGCATCTCTGGGGTACACCAAAACCACCACCGCATCTCTGGGGTACACCACGACCATCACTGCATCTCTGGGGTACACTGCATCACTGGGGTGCTCCAAGACCACCACCGCATCTCTGGGGTACACCAAGACCACAATCGCATCTCTGGGTTACGCCAATACCATCAGCGCATCTCTGGGGTATACCAGGATCACCGTCGCATCTCTGGGGTACACCAAGACCATCACTGCATCTCTGGCGTACACTAAGACCACGACCGCATCTCTGGGTACACCAAGACCACCACCACATATCTGAGGTACACCAAGACCACCGCATCTCTGGGGTACACCAAGACTACCACCGCATCTCTGGGGTACACTAAGTCCACCACCACCTCTCAGAGGTACATCAAGAAAACCATCGCATCTCTGGTGTACACCAAGTCCACCACAGTATCTTTGGGGTACCCCAAGACCACTACCGCTTCTCGGGGGTACACCAAGACCACCATCGTGTCTCTGGGGTATACCAAGACCACCACCGCATCTCTTGGGTACGCCAAGACCAACACCGCTTCTCGGGGGTACAAGAAAACCACCATCGCATCTCTGGATTACATCAAGACCACCACCGCATCTCTGGGGTACACCAAGACCACCACCGCATCTCTGGGGTACACCACGACCACCACCGCATCTCTGGGGTACACCACGACCACCACCGCATCTCTGGGGTACACCAAGACCACCACCGCATCTCTGGGGTACACCAAGACCACCACCGCATCTCTGGGGTACACCAAGACCACCACCGCATCTCTGGGGTACACCACCGCATCTCTGGGGTACACCAAGACCACCACCGCATCTCTGGGGTACACCAAGACCACCACCGCATCTCTGGGGTACACCAAGACCACCACCGCATCTCTGGGGTACACCAAGACCACCACCGCATCTCTGGGGTACACCAAGACCACCACCGCATCTCTCGGATACTCCTGATCACATCTCTCTAAACTCCCACCTTCCTCACCATACCATTCATCGCACACCGTCACATAGGCTTGAGTCAGGCATACTGGTCTTCACACCTGCGTAACTCACACCTTCACACTTCTCCCTCTGGGGGCGCTACCTTACCAGAGAAATGCGCTTATACACCACTACTCTTCCGCCTCCCCTGCCTCACCACATATCTGGCCACGTATACCACCTTATGTTACCCTGCCTCACCACATATCTGGCCACGTATATCACCTCACGCTGCCCTGCCTCACCACATATCTGGCCACGTATATCACCTTATGTTACCCTGCCTCACCACATATCTGGCCACGTATACCACCTTATGTTACTCTGCCTCACCACAGTAGGCCTACCCTGACGGCGAGTCTGGAGAGAGACGTCACAGCACCGTAGTCAGTCATTATGGCCAGGTTCTGGGGGTCTCGGGCGATCCTGGCGATGGCAGCGCACACTGCTGACAACACTGACTCGCTCTCGCTCTCCAGCAGCGACACCAGCAGCTCAATGCCCCCGACCAGGCTCCTCACCACCTCCGCCAGCCCCTCCTGCCAGCATACCCACTCCTTAATGGATCAGAATAGACTGTGTGTGGTGTTGTGGTATAAGACAGACGATCTCTCTCTCTCTCTCTCTCTCTCTCTCTCTCTCTCTCTCTCTCTCTCTCTCTCTCTCTCTCTCTCTCTCTCTCTCTCTCTCTCTCTCTCTCTCTCTCTCTCTCTCTCTCTCTCTCTCATTCAAATAGGAAGAATATGGAATCATCCCAAGATAATGTACAGTATGCGAGATGAACAATATGAAATAGTGTTCAGTGCAAAAGAAAAAAAATGAAAAAGAAAAAATAAGCCTTATGAGATTTTATGTTTATGTTGAAGGCGCCAGTCATGGGCAGAGGTGCAAAGTGAGGCCGAGCATAGACCGAAATGTGAGGAGGATTTATGAGATGAAGATATATGAAAAGAGATGTCATATAGGAAGAGGATATATAGAGTCCGTGTTATAACATAGTTGTTAGGAGAGGCACTAAATGTGTGCTCACATGGGTGAGGCGCTGGTCCCCATACCCTGCTCTAACACACGTCCAGTAAATATTGAGATATGACTCTGTAGCTACAGATTCCAAGGACGTATTATGAGAGTTTCTTGAAAGAGAAGAAAATTGTCTGTGGCTAACTTTTTATGACTGAAAACCTCTTGACAAGTCATGGATGGAGGACAGAGAGATGGACCAAGTCATGGATGGAGAACAGAGAGATGGACCAAGTCATGGATGGAGACCAGAGAGATGGACCAAGTCATGGATGGAGGACAGAGAGATGGACCAAGTCATGGATGGAGGACAGAGAGATGGACCAAGTCATGGATGGAGACCAGAGAGATGGACCAAGTCATGGATGGAGGACAGAGAGATGGACCAAGTCATGGGTGGAGGACAGAGAGATGGACCAAGTCATGGGTGGAGGACAGAGAGATGGACCAAGTCATGGATGGAGGACAGAGAGATAGACCAAGTCATGGATGGAGGACAGAGAGATGGACCAAGTCATGGGTGGAGGACAGAGAGATGGACCAAGTCATGGATGGAGAACAGAGAGATGGACCAAGTCATGGATGGAGGACAGAGAGATGGACCAAGTTATGGGTGGAGGACAGAGAGATGGACCAAGTCATGGATGGAGGACAGAGAGATAGACCAAGTCATGGATGGAGGACAGAGAGATGGACCAAGTCATGGGTGGAGGACAGAGAGATGGACCAAGTCATGGATGGAGGACAGAGAGATGGACCAAGTCATGGATGGAGGACAGAGAGATGGACCAAGTCATGGGTGGAGGACAGAGAGATGGACCAAGTCATGGATGGAGGACAGAGAGATGGACCAAGTCATGGATGGAGGACAGAGAGATGGACCAAGTCATGGGTGGAGGACAGAGAGATGGACCAAGTCATGGATGGAGGACAGAGAGATGGACCAAGTCATGGGTGGAGGACAGAGAGATGGACCAAGTCATGGATGGAGGATAGAGATGGACCAAGTCATGGATGGAGAACAGAGAGATGGACCAAGTCATGGGTGGAGGACAGAGAGATGGACCAAGTCATGGATGGAGGATAGAGATGGACCAAGTCATGGATGGAGGACAGAGAGATGGACCAAGTCATGGGTGGAGGACAGAGAGATGGACCAAGTCATGGATGGAGGACAGAGAGATGGACCAAGTCATGGGTGGAGGACAGAGAGATGGACCAAGTCATGGATGGAGGACAGAGAGATGGACCAAGTCATGGATGGAGAACAGAGAGATGGACCAAGTCATGGGTGGAGAACAGAGAGATGGACCAAGTCATGGATGGAGGACAGAGAGATGGACCAAGTCATGGATGGAGGACAGAGAGATGGACCAAGTCATGGGTGGAGGACAGAGAGATGGACCAAGTCATGGATGGAGGACAGAGAGATGGACCAAGTCATGGGTGGAGGACAGAGAGATGGACCAAGTCATGGATGGAGGATAGAGATGGACCAAGTCATGGATGGAGAACAGAGAGATGGACCAAGTCATGGGTGGAGGACAGAGAGATGGACCAAGTCATGGATGGAGGATAGAGATGGACCAAGTCATGGATGGAGGACAGAGAGATGGACCAAGTCATGGGTGGAGGACAGAGAGATGGACCAAGTCATGGATGGAGGACAGAGAGATGGACCAAGTCATGGGTGGAGGACAGAGAGATGGACCAAGTCATGGATGGAGGACAGAGAGATGGACCAAGTCATGGGTGGAGGACAGAGAGATGGACCAAGTCATGGATGGAGGACAGAGAGATGGACCAAGTCATGGGTGGAGGACAGAGAGATGGACCAAGTCATGGGTGGAGGACAGAGAGATGGACCAAACAAATGATATCAACAACTGTGATGGGATCTACCGATTCTTGTTGGAGACATGTACATATGGCGTTAGCAGCTGACGCTTGTACTCGACAGTTTGGATTCTTCAGGTGGGACCAGAGCAGACGTAGACCATCCTGCTGCAGAAGCGCTGACAGGGCTTCCTCGTCGGCAGCGCAAGAGCCCAGTGCGCGCGTCACGTTGAGCAGCAATTTATCAGAAGTTCGTCGGAGGAGCTGGATCACTGTGGTCACCCCACCTCCTCGCAGCAGGGTCATGCAACACTCAGGGTCACTTGCCAGCTCGCCCAGCGCTCCCACCACGTTAGTCAGGACCTGCAGCACATGAAGGCATTCAGCCAAAACCAAACCTTTACTGTATTGTCATAAAAACCTTTTAACATCAGCTACAATGGCCTCCGGGGACACAAACACACCATTAAATTCATCACTACACGCGTCAGTTATAATATTAAGGATATCACAAAACTTGAACCGTGCAACATTAAGGATATCACAAAACTTGAACCGTGCAACATTAAGGCAATCACAAAACTCCTACTGTGCACCATTAAGGCAATCACCAACCTTGTGCTGTGCAGCATTAAGGCAATCACCAAACTTGTACAGTGCAACATAAAGGCAATCACCAACCTTGTGCTGTGCAACATTAAGGCAATCACCAAACTTGTACAGTGCAACATAAAGGCAATCACCAACCTTGTGCTGTGCAGCATTAAGGCAATCACCAAACTTGTACAGTGCAACATAAAGGCAATCACCAAACGTGTATTGTGCAGCATTAAGGCAATCACCAACCTTGTACTGTGCAGCATAAAGGCAATCTCCAAACTTGTACTGTGCATGATTAAGGCAATCACCATTCTTTTACTGTGCAACATTAACCCAATCACCAAAACATGTACTGTGCAACATTGAGACTATCACCACATATGTACTGCGCAACATTAAGGAAATCACCAAACTTGTACTGTGCAACATTAAGGCAATCCCAAACTTGCACTATGCAACATTAAGGCAATCACCAAACATATACTGCGCAACATTAAGGCAATCACCAAACTTGTATTGTGCAACATAAAGGCAATCACCAAACATGTACTGTGCAACATTAAGGCACTCACAAACTTTGTACTGTGCAACGATAAGGCAATCACCAAACATGTACTGTGCAACATTAAGATAGTCACCATCCTTGCACTGTGTAACATTAACTCAATCACCAAACTTGTACTGTGCAACATTAAGGTATGACCAAACTTGAACTGTGCGACATTAAGGCAATCACCAACCTTGTACTGTGCAACATTAAGGCAATCATCATGCTTGTACTGTGCAGCATTAAGACAATCACCAAACATGTACTGGTCAACATTAAAGCAATCACCAAATATGTACTTTGCAACATTAAAGCAATCGCCAACCTTGTACTCTGCAACATTAAGGGAATCACCAAATTTGTACTGTGCAACATTAAGGCTATCACCAGATCTATACGGTGCAACATTTAGGCAATCACCAAACATGTACTGTGCAACATTAAGGCAACTACCAAACATGTACTGTGTGGCAATGAGTTCATTAATACACGTACTATACCACATTGGGGTCGTCAGTAAAGCAACAGTGCGGCTGTAATTCATCATAACCACCACCAAGTTCGTAATGTGGAGCAAGGTTACCCTCATCTTTATATCACTCTCCAGCAATGGGACCATTACCTTCCTGTGGTCGAGCAGGGCCTAACTTTCCTGTGGTGGAGCAGGACCTAACCTTCCTGTGGTGGAGCAGGACCTAACCTTCCTGTGGTGGAGCAGGACCTAACCTTCCTGTGGTGGAGCAGGACCTAACCTTCCTGTGGTGGAGCAGGACCTAACCTTCCTGTGGTCGAGCAGGGCCTAACTTTCCTGTGGTGGAGCAGGACCTAACCTTCCTGTGGTGGAGCAAGACCTGATCATCTTGTGATGGAGAAGGACCAAACCTTACTGTGGTGGAGCAGGACCATACCTTCCTGTGGTGGAGAACTACTTGCCCTCACTTTCCTCTGGTGGAGCCATACTTTACCTCACCTTCCTCTGTTGGAGCCATACTTTACCTCACCTTCCTCTAGTGCAGCCATACTTCTCCTCACATTCCTCTGGTGGAGCCATAATTTGCCGCACCTTCCTCTGGTGGAGCCACACTTAACCTCACCTTCCTCTGGTGGAGCCATACTTTACCTCACCTTCCTCTAGTGCAGCCATACTTCTCCTCACATTCCTCTGGTGGAGCCATAATTTGCCGCACCTTCCTCTGGTGAAGCCACACTTAACCTCACCTTCCTCTGGGGAAACAGTATTTTACCTCAGTTCTTCTGGTGGAGCCATACTTTACCTCACCTTCCTCTGGTGGAGCCATACTTTACCTCACCTTCCTCTGGTGGAGCCATACTTTACCTCACCTTCCTCTGGTGAAGCAGTATTCCACCTCAGTTCCTCTGGTGGAGCCATACTTTACCTTACCTCACCTTCCTCTGGTGGAACCATACTTTACCTCACCTTCCTTTAGTGGAACCATACTTTACTTCACCTTCCTCCGGTGGAGCCATACTTTACCGCATCTTCCTTTGGTGGAGCCTTACTTTGACTCACTTTCCTTTAGCTGAGCCATACTATACCTCACCTTCCTCTGGTGGAGCCATACTTTACCTCACCTTCCTAAGGTGGAACAATACTTTACTTCACCTTCCTCTGTTGGAGCCATACTTTACCTCACCTTCCTCTAGTGGAGCCAAATTTTGCCTCAAATTCTTCTGGAGTCATACTTTACCTTAACTTCCTCCGGTGGAACCATACTTTGCCGCACCTTCCTCTAGTGGAACCATACTTTACCTCACTTCCCTCTAGTTGAGCCATACTATATCTCACCTTCCTCTGGTGGAGCCGTACTTTACCTCACCTTCATCTGGTGGAGCAGTATTTTACTTCACTTCCTCTGGTGGAGCCATACTTTACCTCACCTTCCTATGGTGGAACCATACTTTACCTCACCTTCCTCTAGTGGAGCCATAGTTTGCCTCAACTTCCACTGGTGGAGCCATACTTTACCACACCTTCCTTCGGTGGAGCCATACTTTGCCACACCTTCCTCTCGTCGATCCATACTTTACGTCATTTTCCTCTAGTGGAGCCATACTAAACCTCACCTTCCTCTAGTGGAGCCATACTTTACCTCACCTTCCTCTGGAGGAGCAGTGATTTACCTCACTTCCTCTGGTGGAGCCATACTTTACCTCACTTCCTCTGGTCAAGCCATACTTTACCTTACCTTCCTTTGGTCAAGCCATACCTTATCTAACCTCCTTCTGGTGGAGCCATACTTTGCCTCACCTTCGTCTGGTGGAACCATACTTTACCTCACTTCCTCTGGTGGAGCCATACTTAACCTCATTTTCCTCTGGTGCAGCAATATTTTGCCTCACCCCTCTCTGGTGGAGCCTTTTTTTCCTCACCTTCCTCTGGTAGAGCCATACTTTACCTCACCTTCGTCTAGTAGAGCCATACTATGCCTCACCATCCTCTGGTGGAGCAGTAATTTACCTCACTTCCTCTGGTGACGCCATACTTTACATCATTTCCTCTGGTGGAGCCAAACTTTACCTCACTTCCTCTGGTGGAGACTTACATTGCCTCATCTCACTCTGGTGGAGCCATGCTTTACCTAACCTTCGTCTATAGGAGCCATATTTTGCCTAGTCTTCCCCTGATGCAGACATACTTTACCACACTTCCTCTGGTGAAGCCATACTTTATCTCACTTCCTCTAGTGGAGCCATACTGTACCTCATTTCCTCTGGTGGAGCCATACTCTGCCTCACTTTCCTCTGGTGGAGCCATACTTTACCTCACCTCCTCTGGTGGAGCCACACTTAACCTCACCTTCCTCTGGTGGAGCCGTACTTTACCTCACCTTCCTCTGGTAGAGCAGTAATTTACCTCACTTCCTCTGGTGGATCCATACTTTACCTCACTTCCTCTGGTGGAGCCATACTTTACCTCACCTTCATCTGGTGGAGCAATACTTTACCTCACTTTCCTATGGTGGAGCCATACTTTATCTCACCTGCCTCTGGTCAAACCATACTTTACCTCAACTTCCATGGTGGACCCATACTTTACCTCAAATTCCTCTGGTGGAGCCATACTTTACCTTACCTTCCTCTGATAGAGCAGTATTTTACCTCACCTCGTCTAGTGGAACCCTACTTTACCTCAACTTCCTCTGGTGGAGAAGTATTTTACCTCACCTCCTCTGGCGGAGCCATACTTTACTTTACCTCACCTTACTCCGTGGGAGCAGTGTACTACCTCACTTCCTCTGGTGGAGCCATACTGCACCTCACCTTCATCTGTTGGAGTCATATTTTACCTCACTTCCTCTGGTGGAGCCAATCTTTGTCTCACCTGCCTCTGATGGAGCCATACTTTACCGCACTTTCTCTGGTGGAGTCACACTATACCTCACCTTCCTCTGGTGGATCCATACTTTGCCTCACCTTCCTTTAGTGAAGCCATACTTTACCTCACTTCCTCTGGTGGAGGAACAGTATTTTGTCCCACTTCCTCTGGTGTAACCATACTTTACCTCACCTTCTCCTGGTGGAGCCATACATTACCTCAACCTACTCTGGTGGAACTATACTTTACCTCAACTTCCTCTGGTGGAGAAGTATTTTACCTCACTTTCTCTGATGGAGCCATACGTTTCCTCGCCTTCCTCTGTTAGAGCAGTAAACTACCTGACTTCCTCTGGTGGAGCCATACTGTATCTCACCTTCATCTGTTGGAGCCATATTTTACCTCACTTCCTTTTGTGGGGCCGTACTTTGCCTTACTTTCGTCTAATGGTGCCACACCATACCTCACCTTCCCCTGGTGGAACCAAACTTTGATTCACCTTCCTCTAGGGAGCCATAATTTATCTCACTTCCTCTGGTGAAGCCATACGTTACCACACCTCCCACTGGTGGAGCGATACTTTACCTCACCTTCCTCTGGTGGAACCATACTTTACCTCACTTTCCAATAGTGGAGCCATAATATACCTCACCATCCTCTGATGGACCCACACTTTACCTCACCTTTTCCTAGAAGAGCAGCAATTTACCTCACTTCCTCTTGTGGAGCCATACTATATCTCATTTTCTCTGGTGAAGCCATACTTTACCTCACCTTCCTCTTGTGGACCCATACTTTATCTCACCTTCCTCTGGCGAAACCATACTTTACCTCACCTTCATCTGGTGGAGCCATATGTTACCTAACTTTCCTCTCGGAGCCATACTTTGCCTCACCTTCCTCTAGTGCAGCCTTACTTTGCGTCGCCCGCCTCCGGTGGAGCCATTATTTACCTCACCTTCGTCTAGTAGAACTATACTTTTCTTCACCTTCCTCTGGTGGAGCAGTAACTTACCTTACTTCCTCTGGTGAAAACATACTTTACATCACATCCCTCTGGTGGAGCCATACTTTACTTCACCTTCGCCGAATGGAGCTATACTTTGCCTCACCTACCTCTAGTGGAGCCATTCTTTACCTCACTTCCTCTGGTGGAGCCTTACATTGCCTCAACTTCTGGTGGAGCCTTATTTTACCTCACCTTCGTCAAGTGGAGCCATACTTTACCTCACTTCATCTGGTGAAGCAGTATTTTACCTCACCTCCTAATGGTGTAGCTATACTTTACCTCACCTTCCTCTGGTGGAGCGGTAATTTACTTCACTTCCTTTAATGGAGCCATACTTTACCTCACCACCTCTAGTGAAGCCATACTTTCCTTCCTCTGGTGGACCCATACTTTATATCACCTTCCTCTGGTGGAGCCATACTTTGCCTCACCTTCCTCTGTTGGAACCATACTTTACCTCACTTCCTCTGGTAGAACCATGCTTAACCTCATCTTCCTCTGGTGCAGCAATATTTTGCTTCACCTCTCTCTGGTGGAGCCTTGCTTTGCCTCACCTTCCTCTAGTGGAGCCATACTTTACCTCACCTTCGTCTAGTAGAGCAATACTATGCCTCACCATCCTCTGGTGGAGCAGTAATTTACCTCACTTCCTCTGGTGGCGCCATACTTTACATCATTTCCTCTGCTGGAGCCAAACTTTACTTCACTTCCTCTGGTGGAGACTTACATTGCCTCATCTCCCTCTGGTGGAGCCATGCTTTACCTAACCTTCGTCTATAGGAGCCATATTTTGCCTCACCTTCCTCTGGTGGAACCCTACTTTACCTCACCTTCCTCTGGTGGAGCTATAGTTTACTTCACCTTCCTGTGGTGGAGCCATACTTTACCTCACTTTCCTCTGGTGGAGCCATACTTTACCTCACCTTCCTCTGGTCGAGAATTGCTTTGCCTCACCTTCCTCTGGTGGAGCCGTACTTTACCTCGCCTTCCTCTGGTGGAGCAGTAATTTACCTCACTTCCTCTGTTGGAACCATACTTTACCTCACCTTCCTCTGATGGAGCAGTAATTTTCCACACCTTCCTCTGGTGGAGCAATAACTTATCTCACTTCCTCTGGTGGAGCCAAATATTACCTCACCTTCCTCTGGTGGAGCCACACTTTACCTCACCTTCCTCTGGTGGAGCAGTGATTTACCTCAATTCCTCTGATGGAGCCATACTTTACCTCACTTCCTCTAGTTGGAGCTATACTTTACCTCACCTTCCTCTTTCGGAGCCATACTTAACCTCACATTCCTCTGGTGGAGTCACACTTTGCCTCATCTTCCTCTGGTGAGGCCATACTTTACCTCACTTCCTCTGGT
This sequence comes from Panulirus ornatus, assembly GCF_036320965.1. Lineage (NCBI taxonomy): Eukaryota > Metazoa > Arthropoda > Malacostraca > Decapoda > Palinuridae > Panulirus > Panulirus ornatus. The sequence goes on along the minus strand of NC_092252.1, from coordinate 21,883,035 downwards.
GGAGGGAGCCATAGTTTACCTCACCTTCCTCTGGTGGGGCAATATTCTACCTCACTTTCCTCTGATGGAGCCATACTTTACCTCACCTTCCTCTGGTGAAGCAATATTTTTCCTCACTTTCCTCTGGTGGAGCCATACTTTACCTCACCTTCCTCTGGCGGAGCCATACTTTACCTCACCTTCCTCTGGTGGAGCCATACTTTGCCTCACTTTCCTCTGGTGGAGCCATACTTTACCTCACCTTCCTCTGGCGGAGCCATACTTTACCTCACCTTCCTCTGGTGGAGCAGTATTTTACCTCACTTTCCTCTGGTTGACCCCTGCTTTACCCCACTTTCCTCTGGTGAAACATACTCTGCCTCACCTTCGTCTTGTGGAGCCATACTTTACCTCACCTTCCTCTGGTGGAGCCATACTTTGCCTCACCTTCCTCTGGTGGAGCCATGCTTTACCTCACCTTCCTCTGCTGGAGGATTACTTTGCCTCGCCTCACTCTTGTGGAGCAATACTTTACCTCGCCTTCTTCTAGTGAAGTCATCTTTACCTTACCTTCCTCTGGTGGAGCCATACTTTACCTCACCTCCCCCTGGTGGCGCAGTATTTTACCTCACTTTCCTTTGCTGGAGCCATACTTTACCTCACCTTCCTCTGGTGAAGCAGTATTTTACCTCACTTTCCTCTGGTGGAGCCATACTTTACCTCACCTTCTTCTGGTGGAGCCATACTTTACCTTACTTTCTTGTGGTAGAGCCATACTTTACCTCACCTTCCTCTGCTGGGGGCAGTATTTTTCCTCACTTTCCTCTGGGGCAGCCATACTTTGCCTCACTTTCCTCTGGTGAAGCCATACTTTACCGCACTTCCTCTGGTGGAACCATACTTTACCTAAACTTTCTCTGGTGGACCCATATTTTGCCTCACCTTCCTCTGGTGGAGCCGTACTTTACCTCACCTTCCTCTGGTGGAGCCATACTTTACCTCACCTTCCTCTGGTGGAGCATTACCTTACCTCACTTTCCTCTGGTGGAGCTATACTTTACGTCACCTTCCTCTGGTGGTGCCATACTTTGCCTCACTTTCCTCTGGTTGAGCCACACTTTTCCTCACCTTCCTCTGGTGGAGCAGTATTTTACCTCACTTCCTCTGGTTGAGCTATACCTTACCTCACTATCCTCTGGTGGAGCCAAACTCTACCTCACCTTCCTCTGGTGGAGCAATATGTTACCAGACCTTCCTCTGTTGGAGCCATCTTTACCTCACTTTCGTCTGGTGGAGCCATACTTTACCTCACCTTCCTCTGGTGGAGCAGTATTTTACCTCACTTTCCTCTTGTGGAGCCGTATCTTGCCTCACCTTTCTTTGGTGGAGCCATAGTTTACCTCAGTTCTTCTGGTGGAGCCATACTTTATCTCACTTCCTCTGGTGGAGCCATACTTTGCCTCAACCTCCTCTGGTGGAGCCATACTTTACCTCACTTTCCTCTGGTGGAGCTATACTCTACCTCACCTTCCTCTGGTGGAGCCCTACTTTACCCCACCTTCCTCTGGTGGATCCATACTTTGCTCATCTTCCTCTGGTGGAGTCATACTTTACCTCACCTTCCTCTGGTGGAACTATACTTTGCCTCACCTTCCTCTAGTGGAGCCATACTTTACCACACCTTCCTGTGCTGGAACCATACTTTGCCTCACCTTGGTCTGATGGAGCCTTACTTTGTCTCACCTTCCTCTGGTGGATCCATACTTTGCCTCACCTTCCTCTATTGGAACCATACTTTGCCTCACCTTCGTCTGGTGGAGCCTTACTTTACCTCTCCTTCCTTTGGTGGAGCCATACTTTGCCTCACCTTCCTCTGTTGGAGCCATACTTTGCCTCACCTTCCTCTGGTGGAGCAGTATCGTACCTTTTCATCGTTGTGATGAAGGAGAGCCACAAGAACCGGTACGGCTGTGAGGTTCTTTACTGCAGACACGTGTCCTGGTAGGAGAGAAACGTGCCAGATGGCCTCCGACACGGCCTCCAGCAGCTCACTGTCGCCCACGATGGTCCCTCCACCAGCTGCCTAACCCAGCACAAGGTTAACTACATTTTGAAGGAACAATACCTGCTGACATTATCTATCATCATTAATACTCGGCCTCTTGCAACAAAACTGCTGACACACTCACTCAGCTGCTCCCAAAACACTTGCCTATTACAATCTTTCATATCATGGTCAGGCGCGTAAGAACCAATAATCACCCATTTCTCGCCATCCACTTTACGTTTTGCCCACGTTAAGCTAGAATTTACTTCCTTACGCCCTATTACGCACTCCCACCACTTTTCCTTTAGGAGAAGGGCTACTCCTTCCTTAGCTCTTGTCACCTCACTAACCCCTGACTTTAATGCTAAAAAATTTCTAGACCATTCTTCCCCCTTTACCTTGATCCTCGCTTCACTCAAAAACAGAGTTTCCAGGTTTCTTTTCTTAAACATACTGCCTTTCTCTCCTCCCTCCTGATATCGGTTACCTCCACAAATATTCATATACCTCAATCTAAGTCTTTGGGAAGAAAGAGTACTCTTACCTGGCTCAATTTTCTGTTTCCTTTCTTTAGAACTTGAAATACAAGAAGGGGAGGGTTTCCAGGTCCCTGCTCCTATCCCCTTCAGTCGCCTTCTACGACACATGAGGAATACCCCGTATTCCGAACGTGTCGTAAAATGCGACTAAATGGGGCGGGAGCGGGAGCTGCGAACCCTCCTCTTCTTATATTTCAATTTCTAAGAGAGGAAAAGAAGGAGTCAAGCGAAGAGTGCTCATCCTCCTCGAGGGCTCAGATTGGGTTGTCTGAATGTGCGTGTACGTAACCAAGATGATACAAGAGGAGAGATAGGTAGGATGTTTGAGGAAAGGAACCTGGATGATCTGGCTCTGAGTGGAACGAGTCTCAAGGGTAAAGGGGAAGAGTAGTCTGGGAATCTTTTGGGAGTAAAGTCAGGGGCTGGTGAGAGGAAAAGAGCTAACGAAGGAGTAGCACTACTCCTGAAGCAGGAGTGGTACGAGTGTGTGATAGGATGTAAGGAAGTGAATTCTAGATTAATGCGATTAAAACTGAAAGTAGATGGCAAGAGATAGGTGATTATAGGTGCCTATGCACCTGCTCATGAGAAGAAAGATCATAAGAGGCAAGTGTTTTGGGAGCAGCTGAGTGATTGTGCCAGCAGCTTTAGGGGGGAGTGATTAAAATGTGAAGGTGATTAATGTGGCAGTTGAGGATATAATTGGAGTACATGGGTTTTCAGTGCTGTGAATGGAAATGGTGAGGAGCTTGTTTGATTTGTGTGCTGAAAAATGACTAGTGATTGGGAATATCTGGTTTGAAAAGAGATACACGGAAGTATATGTATGTGAGTAGGAGACATGGTCAAAGGGCGTTATCGGATTACGTGTTAAGTGATACGCGTGTAAAAGGGAGTCTTTTGGATGCTAATGTGCTGAGAGGGGCAGCTGAAGAGATGTCTGATCATTATCTTGTGGAGGCAAAGGTGAAGATTTGTAGAGGTTTTCAAAAGAAAGAAGAGAGAATGTTGGGGAAAAAATAATGGTGAGAGTAAATGAGCTTGGAAAGGAGACTTGTGTGAGGAAGTACAAGGAGAGATTGAGTATAGAATGGCGAAAAGGGATAGCAAATGATGTACTTAGGAAAGCAGTGATGCTATGTGCAAAAGATGCATGTGGCATGAGAAAGGTGGGAGGTGGGCATATTAGAAAGGATAGTGAGTGGTGGGATGAAGAAGTAAAGTTGTTAATGACAGAGAAAAGAGAAACATTTGGACGATACTTACAAGGAAGGAGTGCAAATGATCGGGTGATGTATAAAAGAAAGCGGCAAATGTGAGATGGGGTGAGAGTATCATCAAACTTCAGGGGAAATAAAACGTTTGGAAGGAGGTAAATAACGTGCGTAAGACAAGAGAACAAATGGGAACATCGGTGAAGCGGGTAAGGTGGGAGGGGAGAAATGACAGGTATTGATGAAATGAGAGGAGATGAAGTGAGTATTTTGAAGGTTTGTTGAATGTGTTTGATGATAGAGAGGCAGATGTAGGATGTTTTGGTAGGGGTGGTGCGTATAAGTAAGAGGGTCAGGAAGAATGGTTTGATTAAGAGAGAGGAAAAAGTGAAAGCTTTGCGGAAGATGGGATCCGGCAAGGCGGCGGGTGTGAATGGTATTGCAGTAGAATCTATTAAGAAAGGTGGTGACTGTATTGTTGACTGGTTGGTGAGGATATTCAATGCATGTATGGATCATGGTGAAGTGCCTGAGGATTGGCGGAATGCATGCATAGTGCCATTGTACATAGGCAAAAGGGACTAAGGTGAGTGTTCAAAATATAGAGGCATAAGTTTGTTAAGAATTCGAGAGAAACTGTATAGAAGGGTATTGATTGAGAGGGTGAAGGCACGTACAAAGCATCAGACAGGGGAAGAGCAGTGTGGTTTCAGAATGGGGTAGAGGATGTGTGGATTAGTTGTTTGCGTTGAAGAATGTGTGACAAATACTTAGAAAAACAGATGGATTTATATGTAGCATTTATGGATCTGGAGAAGGCACATGATAGGGTTGATAAAGATGCTCTGTGGAACGTTTTAAGACTATATGGTGTGGGAGGTAAGTTGCTAGAAGCAGTGAAAAGTTTTTACCAAGGATGTAAGGCATGTGTACGAATAGGAAGAGAGGAGAGTGATTGGTTCCCCGTGAAGCTCGGTCTGCGGCAGTGGTGCGTGATGTCCTCATGGTTGTTAGATTTGTTTTTGGATGTGGGTGGTTAGGGAGGTGAATGCAAGAGTTCTGAGGAGAGGGGAGAGTATGCAGTCCGTTGGGGATGAGAGAGCTTGGGAAGTGAATTTGTTGCTGATTCGAGTAAGAAACTGCAGAAGTTGGTGACTGAGTTTGGTAAAGTGTGTGAAGGGAGAAAGCTAAGAGTAAATGTAAATAAGAGCAAAATCATTTGGTTCAATAAGGATGAGGGACAATTCAATTGAGATGTAAGTTTGAATGGAGTAAAATTTGATGAAGTGAAGTGTTTTAGATACCTGGGAGTGGACTTTGCAGCGAATGGAACCATGAAAGTGGAGGTGAGTCACAGGGTGGGGGAGGGGGCGAAGGTTTTGGGAGCGTTCCAGAATGTGTGGAAAGAGAGAACGTTATCTCGGAGAGCAAAAATGGGTAAGTTTGAAGGAAAAGTAGTTCCAACAATATCATATGGTTGTGAGGCATGGGCTATAAATAGGGCTGTACGGAAGAGGGTGAATGTGTTGGAAATTAGATGTTTGAGGACAATGTGTGGTTGATCGAGTAAGTAATGAAAGGGGAAGAGAGATGTATGGAAATATAGTGTGTGGTTGAGAGCAGAAGAGGGTGTATTGAAATGGTTTGGCCATATGGAGAGAATGAGTGAAGAAAGATTGACTAAGAGATATATATGTCAGAGGTGAAGGGAACAAGGAGAAGCGGGAAACCAAATTGGAGGTGGAAGGACGGAGTGAAAAAGAGTTTGAGCGATCGGGGCCTGAACATACAGTAGGGTGAAAGGTGTGCAAGGAATAGAGTGAATTGGTATACCGGGGTCGACGTGTTGTCAATGGACTGAACCAGGGCACGTGAAACGTGTAGAGTAAACCATAGAAAGGTCTTTGGGGCTTGGATGTAGATAGGAAGCTGAGGTTTCGGTGCATTATTCATGACGGCTAAAGACTGTGAACAAATATTGTTGGGACTACTTTTCCTTGAAACATACACATTTTTGCTCTCCGAGATAACGTTCTCTCCTTCCACACATTCCTCATTGCTCCCAGAACCTTTGCCCCCTCTCCGCCCTGTGAGGCACTTCTTCCATGGTTCCATTCCTTGCTAAGTCCACCCCCAGATCTCTAAAACATTTCACTTCCTCCAATTTTTCTCCATTCAAACTTACATCTCAATTCACTTGTCCCTCAACCATAATGAACCTAAAAACATTTCTCTTATTTACATTTATTCTCAACTTTCTCCTTTCACACACTTTTCCAAACTCAATCACCAGCTTCTTCGGTTTCTCACTCGAATCAACCACCAGTGCTGTATCATCGACGAACAACTGACTCACTTCCCATGCCCTACCATCCCCGACAGACTGCATACTTGTCCTCTCTCCAAACCTCTTGCGTTTACCTCCCTCACCACCACGTCCATAAACAAATTATACAACCATAGTGACATCACACATCCTTGCCGTAGACCGACCTTCACCTTTCTTCCTACTCGTACATACGCGTTATACCCTTGATAAAAACTTTTCACTGCTTCTAGCAGCTTACCTCCACACCTTATACTTTCAATACCTTCTACAGAGCATCTCTATCAACTCTATCATATGCCTTCTCCAGATCCATAAATTCTGCATACAAATCCGTTTTTCTTTTCTAAGCATTTCTCACACAAAGTCTTCAAAGTAAACACCTGATCTACACATCCTCTACCATTTCTGAAACCACACTGATATTCTGTGGATGCCTTCATCCTCTCAATCAATACCCTCCCATATATTTTTCCGTGTATACTAAATAGACTTATGCTTCTGTTGTTTGAACACTTACTTTTACCCCCTTCGCCTTTATACCATATCAATATATATGCAATCCGCCAATACTCAGCCACTTCACCATGTTCCATGCATACACTGAATATCCTTACCAACCAGTCAACAACACAGTCACTCCCTTTCATAATAAACTCAACTGCAACACCATCTAATCTCTCCACGTTGCCGGATTTCATCTTCCGCAAGACTTTCATCACCCCTTTCCTTTTTGCGAAACCATTCTCCCTGACCCTCTCACTTCGCATATCGCCCCGATAAACACCCTACATCTGCCCCTCATTATCAAACACATTTAACAATCCTTCATAGTACTCATTCTATTTCCTCACTCCATTAGTACATATTATCACTTCTCCTTTTGCTCCCTTCACCGATGTTCTCATTTGTTCTTTTGTCTTTCACACATTATTTACCTCTTTCCAAAAGATCTTTTCATTTTCGTTAAAGGATGATGATATTCTCTCACCTCAGCTCTCATTTGTCCTGTTTTTCAACCCCTGCATCTTTCTCTTGGTCTCCTGCCAGTTCCTATTATATATCTCCTAATCATTTGTACTCCTTCCTTGCAAGTATCGTCCAAACGCCTCTCTTTTTTCACTAACAAGTTTAATTTTTCATCCCATCACTCACTACCCTTTTTGATCAGACCTCCCAGTTTTTGCATGCTACATGCATCTCTCACACATGCCATAACTGCTTCCCTAAACAACCCCCATTCCTCATTCGCTCCTCTCACTTCACTTGCTCTCACCTTTTGCCTTCTACACTCAGTACTTCCTGGCAGATGTTCACACAGGTGTCCTTTCCAAGCTCACTTACTCTCACCACTCTCTCCTCCCCGACATTGTCTCCACTTTTCCGAAAACCTTTACAAATATTCAACCTCGTCTCCACAAGGTAGTGTGATCATGCATCCCAGTAGCTGCCCCTCTCAGCACATTTACTTACAAAAGTCTCTCTTTTATACGCCAATCAATTAATACATAATCTAATGATTCCCGTTGATCATTTCTCATAATCACTTGCGTACACTTCCGTGTACCTCTCTTTTCAAATCACGTATTCCCAATCACCAGTGTTTTCTCAACACTCAACCCCACAAACTTTCCACCATTTCCATTCATGATAATGAATACCCATGTACACCAATTGTACCCTCACTGCCACATTACTTACCTTCGCATTTGAGTCACCATCACTAGTACACCGGTCTCTTGCATCATAACTGCTGACACACACTTGCCTCTCAAGATCTTCCCTCCCATGACCAATTTCATAAGCACCAATCACCCATCTCTCGCTATATATATATATATATATATATATATATATATATATATATATATATATATATATATATATATATATATATATATATATATATATATATATAAATATACGTATGTAAGTAGGAGAGATGGCCAGAGAGCGTTATTGGATTACGTGTTAATTGACAGGCGCGCGAAAGAGAGACTTTTGGATGTTAATGTGCTGAGAGGTGCAACTGGAGGGATGTCTGATCATTATCTTGTGGAGGCTAAGGTGAAGATTTGTATGGGTTTTCAGAAAAGAAGAGTGAATGTTGGGGTGAAGAGGCTGGTGAGAGTAAGTGAGCTTGGGAAGGAGACTTGTGTGAGGAAGTACCAGGAGAGACTGAGTACAGAATGGAAAAAGGTGAGAACAATGGAAGTGAGGGGAGTGGGGGAGGAATGGGATGTATTTAGGGAAGCAGTGATGGATTGCGCAAAAGATGCTTGTGGCAGGAGAAGAGTGGGAGGTGGGTTGATTAGAAAGGGTAGTGAGTGGTGGGATGAAGAAGTAAGAGTATTAGTGAAAGAGAAGAGAGAGGCATTTGGACGATTTTTGCAGGGAAAAAATGAAATTGAGTGGGAGATGTATAAAAGAAAGAGACAGGAGGTCAAGAGAAAGGTGCAAGAGGTGAAAAAGAGGGCAAATGAGAGTTGGGGTGAGAGAGTATCATTAAATTTTAGGGAGAATAAAAAGATGTTCTGGAAGGAGGTAAACAAAGTGCGTAAGACAAGGGAGCAAATGGGAATTTCAGTGAAGGGCGCAAATGGGGAGGTGATAACAAGTAGTGGTGATGTGAGAAGGAGATGGAGTGAGTATTTTGAAGGTTTGTTGAATGTGTTTGATGATAGAGTGGCAGATATAGGGTGTTTTGGTCAAGGTGGTGTGCAGAGTGAGAGGGTTAGGGAAAATGATTTGGTAAACAGAGAAGAGGTAGTAAAAGCTTTGCGGAAGATGAAAGCCGGCAAGGCAGCAGGTTGGGATGGTATTGCAGTGGAATTTATTAAAAAAGGGGGTGACTGTATTGTTGACTGGTTGGTAAGGTTATTTAATGTATGTATGACTCGTGGTGAGGTGCCTGAGGATTGGCGGAATGCGTGCATAGTGCCATTGTACAAAGGCAAAGGGGATAAGAGTGAGTGCTCAAATTCCAGAGGTATAAGTTTGTTGAGTATCCCTGGTAAATTATATGGGAGGGTATTGATTGAGAGGGTGAAGGCATGTACAGAGCAACAGATTGGGGAAGAGCAGTGTGGTTTCAGAAGTGGTAGAGGATGTGTGGATCAGGTGTTTTCTTTGAAGAATGTATGTGAGAAATACTTAGAAAAGCAAATGGATTTGTATGTAGCATTTATGGATCTGGAGAAGGCATATGATAGAGTTGATAGAGATGCTCTGTGGAAGGTATTAAGAATATATGGTGTGGGAGGCAAGTTGTTAGAAGCAGTGAAAAGTTTTTATCGAGGATGTAAGGCATGTGTACGTGTAGGAAGAGAGGAAAGTGATTGGTTCTCAGTGAATGTAGGTTTGCGGCAGGGGTGTGTGATGTCTCCATGGTTGTTTAATTTGTTTATGGATGGGGTTGTTAGGGAGGTGAATGCAAGAGTTTTGGAAAGAGGGGCAAGTATGCGGTCTGTTCTGGATGAGAGAGCTTGGGAAGTGAGTCAGTTGTTGTTCGCTGATGATACAGCGCTGGTGGCTGATTCATGTGAGAAACTGCAGAAGCTGGTGACTGAGTTTCGAAAAGTGTGTGAAAGAAGAAAGTTAAGAGTAAATGTGAATAAGGGCAAGGTTATTAGGTACAATAGGGTTGAGGGTCAAGTCGACTGGGAGGTAAGTTTGAATGGAGAAAAACTGGAGGAAGTAAAGTGTTTTAGATATCTGGGAGTGGATCTGGCAGCGGATGGAACCATGGAAGCGGAAGTGGATCATAGGGTGGGGGAGGGGGTGAAAATCCTGGGAACCTTGAAGAATGTGTGGAAGTCGATAACATTATCTCGGAAAGCAAAAATGGGTATGCTTGAAGGAATAGTGGTTCCAACAATGTTGTATGGTTGCGAGGCGTGGGCTATGGATAGAGTTGTGCGCAGGAGAGTGGATGGGCTGGAAATGAGATGTTTGAGGACAATGTGTGGTGTGAGGTGGTTTGATCGAGTAAGTAACGTAAGGGTAAGAGAGATGTGTGGAAATAAAAAGAGCGTGGTTGAGAGAGCAAAAGAGGGTGTTTTGAAATGCTTTGGGCACATGGAGAGAATGAGTGAGGAAAGATTGACCAAGAGGATATATGTGTCAGAGGTGGAGGGAACGAGGAGAAGTGGGAGACCAAATTGGAGGTGGAAAGATGGAGTGAAAAAGATTTTGAGTGATCGGGGCCTGAACATGTAGGAGGGTAAAAGGCGGGCAAGGAATAGAGTGAATTGGATCGACGTGGTATACCGGGGTCGACGTGCTGTCAATGGATTGAATCACGGCATGTGAAGCGTCTGGGGTAAACCATGGAAAGTTCTGTGGGACCTAATATATATATATATATATATATATATATATATATATATATATATATATATATATATATATATATATATATATATATATACATATATATATATATATATATATATATATATATATATATATATATATATATATATATATATATATATATATATATATATATATATATATATATATATATATATATATATATATATATATATATATATATATATATATATATATATATATATATATATATATGTATATATATATATATATATATATATATATATATATATATATATATATATATATATATATATATATATATATATATATATATATAAATATATATAAATATATATATACATATATATATATATATATATATATATATATATATATATATATATATATATATATATATATATATATACATATATATATATATATATATATGTATATGTATATATATATATATATATATATATATATATATATATATATATATATATATATATATATATATATATATATATATTTTCTTTTTTTTTTTTGCTTTATCGCTGTCTCCCGCGTTTGCGAGGTAGCGCAAGGAAACAGACGAAAGAAATGGCCCAACCCACCCCCATACACATCTATTTACATACGTCCACACACGCAAATATACATACCTACACAGCTTTCCATGGTTTACCACAGACGCTACACATGCCGTGATTCAATCCATTGACAGCACGTCAACCCCGGTATACCACCTCGATCCAATTTACTCTATTCCTTGCCCTCCTTTCACCCTCCTGCATGTTCAGGCCCCGATCACATAAAATCTTTTTCACTCCATCTTTCCACCTCCAATTTGGTCTCCCACTTCTCCTCGTTCCCTCCACCTCTGACACATATATCCTCTTGGTCAATCTTTCCTCACTCATTCTCTCCATGTGCCCAAACCATTTCAAAACACCCTCTTCTGCTCTCTCAAACACGCTCTTTTTATTTCCACACATCTCTCTTACCCTTACGTTACTTACTCGATCAAACCACCTCACACCACACATTGTCCTCAAACATCTCATTTCCAGCCCATCCACTCTCCTGCGCACAACTCTATCCATAGCCCACGCCTCGCAACCATACAACATTGTTGGAACCACTCTTCCTTCAAACATACCCATTTTTGCTTTCCGAGATAATGTTATCGACTTTCACACATTCTTCAAGGCTCCCAGGATTTTCACCCCCTCCCCCACCCTATGATCCACTTCCGCTTCCATGGTTCCATCCGCTGCCAGATCCACTCCCAGATATCTAAAACACTTTACTTCCTCCAGTTTATCTCCATTCAAACTTACCTCCCAATTGACTTGACCCTCAACCCTACTGTACCTAATAACCTTGCTCTTATTCACATTTACTCTTAACTTTCTTCTTTCACACACTTTACCAAACTCAGTCACCAGCTTCTGCAGTTTCTCACATGAATCAGCCACCAGCGCTGTATCATCAGCGAACAACAACTGACTCACTTCCCAAGCTCTCTCATCCCCAACAGACTTCATACTTGCCCCTCTTTCCAAAACTCTTGCATTCACCTCCCTAACAACCCCATCCATAAACAAATTAAACAACCATGGAGACATCACACACCCCTGCCGCAAACCTACATTCACTGAGAACCAATCACTTTCCTCTCTTCCTACACGTACACATGCCTTACATCCTCGATAAAAACTTTTCACTGCTTCTAACAACTTGCCTCCCACACCATATATTCTTAATACCTTCCATAGAGCATCTCTATCAACTCTATCATATGCCTTCTCCAGATCCATAAATGCTACATACAAATCCATTTGCTTTTCTAAGTATTTTTCACATACATTCTTCAAAGCAAACACCTAATCCACACATCCTCTACCACTTCTGAAACCACACTGCTCTTCCCCAATCTGATGCTCTGTACATGCCTTCACCCTCTCAATCAATATCCTCCCATATAATTTGCCAGGAATACTCAACAAACTTATACCTCTGTAATTTGAGCACTCACTCTTATCCTTTTCGCCTTTGTACAATGGCACTATGCACGCATTCCGCCAATCCTCAGGCACCTCACCATGAGTCATACATACATTAAATAACCTTACCAACCAGTCAACAATACAGTCACCCCCTTTTTTAATAAATTCCACTGCAATACCATCCCAACCTGCTGCCTTGCCGGCTTTCATCTTCCGCAAAGCTTTTACTACCTCTTCTCTGTTTACCAAATCATTTTCCCTAACCCTCTCACTTTGCACACCACCTCGACCAAAACACTCTATATCTGCCACTCTATCATCAAACACATTCAACAAACCTTCAAAATACTCACTCCATCTCCTTCTCACATCACCACTACTTGTTATCACCTCCCCATTTGCGCCCTTCACTGAAGTTCCCATTTGCTCCCTTGTCTTACGCACTTTATTTACCTCCTTCCAGAACATCTTTTTATTCTCCCTAAAATTTAATGATACTCTCTCACCCCAACTCTCATTTGCCCTTTTTTTCACCTCTTGCACCTTTCTCTTGACCTCCTGTCTCTTTCTTTTATACGTCTCCCACTCAATTTCATTTTTTCCCTGCAAAAATCGTCCAAATGCTTCTCTCTTCTCTTTCACTAATACTCTTACTTCTTCATCCCACCACTCACTACCCTTTCTAATCAATATATATATATATATATATATATATATATATATATATATATATATATATATATATATATATATATATATATATATACATATATATATATATATATATATATATATATATATATATATATATATATATATATATATACATATATATATATATATATATATATATATATATATATATATATATATGTATATATATATATATATATATATATATATATATATATATATATATATATATATATATATATATATGTATATATATATATATATATATATATATATATATATATATATATATATATATATATATATATATATATATATATATATATATATATATATATATATATATATACATGTATGTATATATATATATATATATATATATATATATATATATATATATATATATATATATATATATATATATATATATATATATATATATATATATATTTATTTATTATTTTATTATATTTTGTCGCTGTCTCCCGCGTTTGCGAGGTAGCGCAAGGGAACAGACGAAAGAAATGGCCCAACCCACCCCCATACACATGTATATACATACGTCCACACACGCAAATATACATACCTACACAGCTTTCCATGGTTTACCCCAGACGCTTCACATGCCCTGATTCAATCCACTGACAGCACGTCAACCCCGGTATACCACATCGCTCCAATTCACTCTATTCCTTGCCCTCCTTTCACCCTCGTGCATGTTCAGGCCCCGATCACACAAAATCCTTTTCACTCCATCTTTCCACCTCCAATTTGGTCTCCCTCCTCTCCTCGTTCCCTCCACCTCCGACACATATATCCTCTTGGTCAATCTTTCCTCACTCATTCTCTCCATGTGCCCAAACCACTTCAAAACACCTTCTTCTGCTCTCTCAACCACGCTCTTTTTATTTCCACACATCTCTCTTACCCTTACGTTACTCACTCGATCAAACCACCTCACACCACACATTGTCCTCAAACATCTCATTTCCAGCACATCCATCCTCCTGCGCACAACTCTATCCATAGCCCACGCCTCGCAACCATACAACATTGTTGGAACCACTATTCCTTCAAACATACCCATTTTTGCTTTCCGAGATAATGTTCTCGACTTCCACACATTCTTCAAGGCTCCCAGAATTTTCTCCCCCTCCCCCACCCTATGATCCACTTCCGCATCCATGGTTCCATCCGCTGCCAGATCCACTCCCAGATATCTAAAACACCACTTCCTCCAGTTTTTCTCCATTCAAACTCACCTCCCAATTGACTTGACCCTCAACCCTACTGTACCTAATAACCTTGCTCTTATTCACATTTACTCTTAACTTTCTTCTTTCACACACTTTACTAAACTCAGTCACCAGCTTCTGCAGTTTCTCACATGAATCAGCCACCAGCGCTGTATCATCAGCGAACAACAACTGACTCACTTCCCAAGCTCTCTCATCCCCAACAGACTTCATACTTGCCCCTCTTTCCAAAACTCTTGCATTTACCTCCCTAACAACCCCATCCATAAACAAATTAAACAACCATGGAGACATCACACACCCCTGCCGCAAACCTACATTCACTGAGAACCAATCACTTTCCTCTCTTCCTACACGTACACATGCCTTACATCCTCGATAAAAACTTTTCACTGCTTCTAACAACTTGCCTCCCACACCATATATTCTTAATACCTTCCACAGAGCATCTCTATCAACTCTATCATATGCCTTCTCCAGATCCATAAATGCTACATACAAATCCATTTGCTTTTCTAAGTATTTCTCACATACATTCTTCAAAGCAAACACCTGATCCACACATCCTCTACCACTTCTGAAACCACACTGCTCTTCCCCAATCTGATGCTCTGTACATGCCTTCACCCTCTCAATCAATACCCTCCCATATAATTTACCAGGAATACTCAACAAACTTATACCTCTGTAATATGAG
This sequence comes from Panulirus ornatus, assembly GCF_036320965.1. Lineage (NCBI taxonomy): Eukaryota > Metazoa > Arthropoda > Malacostraca > Decapoda > Palinuridae > Panulirus > Panulirus ornatus. Next base: position 21,867,934 of record NC_092252.1, on the reverse strand, counting down.
CACTCACTCTTATCCCCTTTGCCTTTGTACAATGGCACTATGCACGCATTCCGCCAATCCTCAGGCACCTCACCATGAGTCATACATACATTAAATAACCTTACCAACCAGTCAACAATACAGTCACCCCCTTTTTTAATAAATTCCACTGTCATACCATCCAAACCTGCTGCCTTGCCGGCTTTCATCTTCCGCAAAGCTTTTACTACCTCTTCTCTGTTTACCAAATCATTTTCCCTAACCCTCTCACTTTGCACACCACCTCGACCAAAACACCCTATATCTGCCACTCTATCATCAAACACATTCAACAAACCTTCAAAATACTCACTCCATCTCCTTCTCACATCACCACTACTTGTTATCACCTCCCCATTCGCGCCCTTCACTGAAGTTCCCATTTGCTCCCTTGTCTTACGCACTTTATTTACCTCCTTCCAGAACATCTTTTTATTCTCCCTAAAATTTAATGATACTCTCTCACCCCAACTCTCATTTGCCCTCTTTTTCACCTCTTGCACCTTTCTCTTGACCTCCTGTCTCTTTCTTTTATACATCTCCCACTCAATTGCATTTTTTCCCTGCAAAAATCATCCAAATGCCTCTCTCTTCTCTTTCACTAATACTCTTACTTCTTCATCCCACCACTCACTACCCTTTCTAATAAACCCACCTCCCACTCTTCTCATGCCACAAGCATTTTTTGCGCAATCCATCACTGATTCCTTAAATACATCCCATTCCTCCCCCACTCCCCTTATTTCCATTGTTCTCACCTTTTTCCATTCTGTACTCAGTCTCTCCTGGTACTTCCTCACACAGGTCTCCATCCCAAGCTCACTTACTCTCACCACCCTCTTCACCCCAACATTCACTCTTCTTTTCTGAAAACCCATACAAATCTTCACCTTAGCCTCCACAAGATAATGATCAGACATCCCTCCAGTTGCACCTCTCAGCACATTAACATCCAAAAGTCTCTCTTTCGCACGCCTGTCAATTAACACGTAATCCAATAACGCTCTCTGGCCATCTCTCCTACTTACATAAGTATACTTATGTATATCTCGCTTATTAAACCAGGTATTCCCAATCATCAGTCCTTTTTCAGCACATAAATCTACAAGCTCTTCACCATTTCCATTTACAACACTGAACACCCCATGTATACCAATTATTCCCTCAACTGCCACATTACTCACCTTTGCATTCAAATCACCCATCACTGTAACCCGGTCTCGTGCATCAAAACCACTAACACACTCATTCAGCTGCTCCCAAAACACTTGCCTCTCTTGATCTTTCTTCTCATGCCCAGGTGCATATGCACCAATAATCACCCACCTCTCTCCATCAACTTTCAGTTTTACCCATATTAATCGAGAATTTACTTTCTTACATTCTATCACATATTCCCACAACTCCTGTTTCAGGAGTATTGCTACTCCTTCCCTTGCTCTTGTCCTCTCACTAACCCCTGACTTTACTCCCCAGACATTCCCAAACCACTCTTCCCCTTTACCCTTGATGTATATATATATATATATATATATATATATATATATATATATATATATATATATATATATATATATATATATATATATATATATATATATATATATATATATATATATATATATATATATATATATATATATATATATATATATATATATATATATACATATATATATATATATATATATATATATATATATATATATCATTATTATTATCATCATTATACTTTGTCGCTGTCTCCTGTGTCATCGAGGTAGCGCAAGGAAACAGACGAAAGAAGAGCCCAACCCACCCACAAACACATGTATAAACAAAAACGCCCACACACGCACATATACATACCTATACATTTCAACGTATACATACATATTACTACACAGACATATGCGTATATACACATGTACATATTGACACATGCTGCCTTCATCCATTTTCACCGCCACCCCGCCGCACATGAAATGGCACTCCCCTCACCCAGCGCGAGCATGAGGAAAAGACAACAAAGGCCACATTCGTTCACATTCAGTCTCTAGCTGTCATGTGTAATGCACCGAAACCATAGATCCCTCTCCGCATCCAGGCCTTACGAAACTTTCAATCGTTTACCCCAGACGCTTCACATGCCCTGGTTCAATCCAATGACATCACGTCGACCGCGGTATACCATATCGTTCCACTTCACTCTATTCCTTGCACACCTTTCACCCTCCTGCTGCTTCAGGCCCGATCGCTCAAAATCCTTTTCACTCCATCCTTCCAATTCCAATTTGGTCTCCCACTTCTCCTCGATCCCTCTACCTCTGATATATATATCCTCTTTGTTAATCTTTCCTCATTCATTCTCTCCATGTGACCAAACCATTTCAATACACCCTCTTCTGCTCTCTCAACCATACTCTTTTTTTACCACACATCTCTCTCACCCTTTCATTACTTGATCAAACCACTTCACACCACATGTTGTCCTCAAACATCTCATTTCCAACACATCCACCCTCCTCCGTACAACCCTATCTATCGTCTATGCCTCACAACCATATAACATTATTGGAACCACTATTCCTTCAAACTTACCCATTTCTGCTCTCCGAGATAACGTTCTCGCCTTTCACACATCCTTCAACGCTCCCAGAACCTTCGCCTTCTCCCCAATCCTGTGACTCACTTCCGTTTCCATGGTTCCATCCGCTGACAAATCCACTCCCAGATATCTATAACATTTCACTTCCTCTAGTTTTTCTCCATTTAATCTTACCTCCCAATTTACTTGTCCCTCAACCCTACTGAACCTAATAACCTTGCTCTTATTCACATTTACTCTCAGCTTTCTTTCTCACACTTTACCAAACTTAGTTACCAACCTCTGCAGTTTCTCACCTGAATCAGCCACCAGCGATGTATCATCAGTAAACAACTGACTCACCTCCCATGCCCTCTCATCCACAACAGACCGCATACTTGCCCCTCTCTCCAAAACTCTTGCATTCAGCTCCCTAACTACCCCATCCATAAACAAATCAAACAACCATGGAGACATCACACACCCCTGCCGCAAACCGACATTCACTGGGAACCAAACACTTTCCTCTCTTCCTACTCGTACATATGCCTTACATCCTCGATAGAATATATTCACTGCCTCTAACAACTTACCTCCCACACCATACACTCTTAATACTTTCCAAAGATCACCTCTATCAACTCTATCATATGCCTTCTCCAGATCCATAAATGCTACATACAAATCCATCTGTTTTTCTCAAAAACATTCCTCAAAGCAAGCACCTGATCTACACATCCTCTACCAATTATGAAACCACACTGCTCCACCCCAATCTGGTGCTTTGTACATGCCTTCACCCTCTCGATCAATACCCTCCCATATAATTTCCCAGGAATACTCAACAAACTTATACCTTTGTAACTGGAGCACTCACCTTCATCCCCTTTGCCTTTGCACAATTGAATTTTGCATGCATTCCGCCAAGCCTCAGGCACTTCCCCATGAACCATTTGATATCCTCACCAACCGGTTAACAACACAGTCACCCCCTTTTTAAGTAAATTTCACTGCAATTCCATCCATAACCGCCGCCTTGCCCGCTTACATCTTCCGCAAAGCATTCACTACCTCTTCTCTGTTTATCAAATCATTCTCCCTGACCCTCTCACTTCGCACACCACCTCGACCAAAACATCCTATATCTGCCACTCTGTCATCAAACACATTAAACAAACCTTCAAAATACTCACTCCATCTCCCTCTCACCTAACTACTACTTGTTATTACCTCCCCATTTTCCCCCTTCACCGATGTTCCCATTTGTTCTCTTGTCTTACGCACTATATTTACCGCCTTCCAAAACATCTTCTTATTCTCCCTAAAATTTAATGATACTCTCTCACCCCAACTCTCATTTGCCCTCTTTTTCACCTCTTGCACCTTTCTCTTGACCTCTTGCCTCTTTCTTTTTTTACATCTCCCAGTCATTTGCACTATTTCCTTGCAAAAATCATCCAAATGCCTCTCTCTTCTCTTTCACTAACAATCTTACTTCTTCATTCCACCACTCACTACCCTTTCTAACCTACCCACCTCTCAATTTCTCATGCCACAGGCATATTTTGCGCAAGCCATCACTGCTTTCCTAAATACATCCCATTCCTCCCCCACTCCCCTTACGTCATTTGCTCTCACATTTTTCCATTCTGCACTCAATCTCTCCTGGTACTTCCTTACACAAGTCTCCTTTCCAAGGTCACTTACTCTCACCACTCTTTTCACTCCAATATTCTCTTCTTTTCCGAAAACCTCTACATATCTTCACCTTCGCCTCCACAAGATAATGATCAGACATCCCTCCAGTTGCACCTCTCAGCACATCAACATCCAAAAGTCTCTCTTTCGCGAGCCTATCAATTAACACGTAATCCAATAACGCTCTTTGGCCATCTCTCCTACTTACATACGTATACTTATGTATATCTCTCCTTCTAAACTAGGTATTCCCAATCAGCAATCTGTTTTCAGCACACAAATCCAAAAGCTCTTCACCATTTCCATTCACATCACTAAACACCCCATCTACACTAATTATACCCTCAACTGCCACATTACTCTCCTGTGCATTCAAATCACCCGTCTCTATAACCCGTTCTCGTGCATCAAAGCTGCTAACACACTCATATATTGAAGTAAATCACCTACACACATGAAACACTTACATACGTAAACTCTCTTGAAAAATGAATACAGAAGCTCCAAGCTTTCGACAGTATTTTAAGCCATGTTGAAGTTTACAAAGTCAACGTGAACAAGAGCATATTTACAAAGCCAAACTTCACCACAACTAAGGAAATATAGAACAGTTGATCTCAGGCACATGGCAAGGTTCACCAGAACGGTAAAGTGACCCGTCACTCTACCTGGCTCTATAATTTTGCCACATTTCAAGAGAGATATTATTAAGATTTTATATCATCTATCTTATACATTCCTATATCTATGTTTATCTTGCTGTTAACTTTGATGTGGGAGGACTCAAAAATAAGTTTTTGTATAACTAGCACGCAAGGGGAGAAGTTTTTTGACTCAACAATTCATCGGATGTGAATAAATGTTGTAGTTTTTGACAGTGACTTTCCCCCACTTTCTATCAACACTGGTGTCCCTCAGGTTCTCTCTTGTCGCTCACTCTCTTTCTAGTCTTTATAAATGATCGTGTTCTTCTAAGTCTACAGGTTCTGATGCTTGTGATAATATTTCAAATACTTCACTTCACTCGAGGTGATACTTCCTTCCTTTGAACAGCTCAGTTGTGGAGTTCTCTTCCTCCTTTCCTCTCTCTTTCCCATTATAATAATGATGCCCCATTACGGTATAGTCCAAACGAATTCCAACCCAGAACAGTGCTATCTTAGAAGACCAACAACACACAACACTTCTGAAGTCCAGTAGTGGGTACATTGTTGCTCTAGATCAGTGGTACACCAGTGCAATGTTAACCCAGAACGGGTCCAACTCGAAACAGTGCTTCTTCATTCCATTGTCACGTTAGAACAGTACCTGTACATTGCTACTCGAGTGCAATACTAACTTAGAACATTTCTAACAAGGAACAGTACTACTCCAGTACATTGCTACACCAGAACAGTGCTGTAACACTACATTGCTAACCCAAAATAATGCTGACCCGGAACAATGCTTACCCAGAATGCTGTTCTAGTACATTACAAACGCAATATTAACTCAGAACAATGCTACTACAGAGCAGTTTTAACTCCAGATATTTCTGCTCCAGTGTACAGAAATATGCTACCAGGAGCAGTGCTAACGAAGAAGACAGCTAAACCAAACAGATAATCCAGAACAATACTAACCCAGGAAAGAGCCACATTAGTACTTTAATCTAAAAGTGTTAACTGTGAACAGTGCTGGCCTAGAACAGCGCTTCTCCAGTTCTGTATTATCCCAGAATAGTTCTAATCGTAAACACAGCTGATCAACAACAGTGCTAATCGTCCATAATGATAACCAAAAAAAAGTGTTAACCCAGACTAGTGTTATCTTAGAACAGTATTTCTTCAGTACATTGCTGCCCTAGAGCTGTGTTACACGAGCATTATTGCTAACCTGGAACAGTGCTAGTCTAGAATACTGCTAATCCAGGACAGCGCTACTCCTGTACATTGCTACTCCAGAGCAGTGCTAACCTGGAGCAGTGCAACTGCAGTGTACTGCTACCCCAGAACAGTGCTATATCATTCATTGCTAAACTAGAGCAATGGTAATCCAGAACATCAGTAGCAGTGCTACACCAACACATCCAGAACAGTGTTAATCCAGTACATTGCAGACCTAGACTACTGCTAACACAACGTACTGCAAACCAAGAAAAGTACTGCTACAGAACATTGCTAACCCAAGAATTCCTACTCCAGTGTCTTATATAAACCAGGAGAGTTGCTAACAGAAAACAGTGCTACCATAAAGCAGTGTTAGCCCAAACCAGTGCATACCAAAACAGTCGTAACCCAGAGCAGTGTTTACCCAAACCAGTTCTAACCTGCAACATTGCCACAACGGAACAGTGTTAACCCATAACAGTGCCAACCGAGGCAGGCTCTTACCCAGAGCACTGCTGATCCAGAGCAGTGCTACACTAGACCAGGGTTGTCATCCACAACATTAGTACCAAACTACAGCTCTAATCCAGAATATCTTACTCCAAACCAGTGCTACCCCGACACAGTGCTGAGCTAAAGCAGTGCCAAGTCAGATCAGCGCTACTTCAAAACTAATTACCTGGTGCACTGCTAACGGTGATCAGCAGCACAAACCCCAGAAAACAGTGCTTGCCCAGATCATTGCTGAGCTATAACAGTGCTACCCCACAATTATACCAGCCTAAATCATCATCTTAATACAGTGACTGTTCAGGTCACTACTAACACCATCCCGATCGAACCAGTGAGGGTAAAAGACAGTTGCCTTCACTGCCTATGTGGAGGTTTCCCGTGTCCACCTTACCGTTGAGGTCCGGAGCGCTGATGGTGTCCGCTATACCCTCCAGCCCTGGGCCAGCACCAACCATCGCTCCTCCCTCGCCATTAGGTAAAAGTCCGGCCAGCTGCTGTCCTCCCTGCCCGCCGCCGCCCGTGCTGCCCACAGTGTCCGGCATCATCGAATGCTGCCGGATAAAGAGGAGTGAGACTGGAAGGAGTGTGTTAGAGTTGGAAGAAAGTAACTGCTGGTCACATTATGAAACAGGAGAAGGCGTGAGGTGCGTTACATACATACAGTGGTGTACGTGTAGTCATGGTTGCCGTGGAGCTACAGACAGATTCTGTGAGTTAACGTAGTAAGAACAGAGTTCAGGAGAACAAGAGAAGACAATACATGCCACAAAGTCGCTTCGTGAGATGAGTATAATCAGTATAGGAGAGTCATGGATATTCTTATATAAAGAAGAGTTAAAAGGAAAGAAGGATTACATGAAGGGAGTGTGGAGTACGTAGCAGTGGTCTCTGTTCCTACTGCCATCTGCCACAACTGTGTTGTTACCAGTCACCACAACTGTGTTGTTACCAGTCACCACAACTGTGTTGTTACCAGTCACCACAACTGTGTTGTTACCAGTCACCACAACTGTGTTGTTACCAGTCACCACAACTGTGTTGTTACCAGTCACCACAACTGTGTTGTTACCAATCACCACAACCGTGTTGTTACCAGTCACCACAACTGTGTTGTTACCAGTCACCACAACTGTGTTGTTACCAGTCACCATAACTGTGTTGTTACCAGTCACCACAACTGTGTTGTTACCAGTCACCACAACTGTGTTGTTACCAGTCACCACAACTGTGTTGTTACCAGTCACCACAACTGTGTTGTTACCAGTCACCACAACTGTGATGTTACCAGTCACCACAACTGTGTTGTTACCAGTCACCACAACTGTGCTGTTACCAGTTACCACAACTGTGTTGTTACCAGTCACCACAACTGTGTTGTTACCAGTCACCACAACTGTGTTGTTACCAGTCACCATAACTGTGTTGTTACCAGTCACCACAACTGTGTTGTTACCAGTCACCACAACTGTGTTGTTACCAGTCACCACAACTGTGTTGTTACCAGTCACCACAACTGTGTTGTTACTAGTCACCACAACTGTGTTGTTACCAGTCACCACAACTGTGTTGTTACCAGTCACCACAACTGTGTTGTTACCAATCACCACAACTGTGTTGTTACCAATCACCACAACTGTGTTGTTACCAGTCACCACAACTGTGTTGTTACCAGTCACCATAACTGTGTTGTTACCAGTCACCACAACTGTGTTGTTACCAGTCACCACAACTGTGTTGTTACCAGTCACCACAACTGTGTTGTTACCAGTCACCACAACTGTGTTGTTACCAGTCACCACAACTGTGTTGTTACCAGTCACCACAACTGTGTTGTTACCAGTCACCACAACTGTGTTGTTTCCAGTCACCACAACTGTGTTGTTACCAGTCACCACAACTGTGTTGTTACCAGTCACCACAACTGTGTTTGTTACCAGTCACCACAACTGTGTTGTTACCAGTCACCACAACTGTGTTGTTACCAGTCACCACAACTGTGTTGTTACCAGTCACCACAACTGTGTTGTTACCAGTCACCACAACTGTGTTGTTACCAGTCACCACAACTGTGTTGTTACCTAGTCACCACAACTGTGTTGTTACCAGTCACCATAACGGTGTTGTTACCAGTCACCACAACTGTGTTGTTACCAGTCACACAACTGTGTTGTTACCAGTCACCACAAACTGTGTTGTTACCAGTCACCACAACTGTGTTGTTACCAGTCACCACAACTGTGTTGTTACCAGTCACCACAACTGTGTTGTTACCAGTCACCACAACTGTGTTGTTACCAGTCACCACAACTGTGTTGTTACCAGTCACCACAACTGTGTTGTTACCAGTCACCACAACTGTGTTGTTACCAGTCACCACAACTGTGTTGTTACCAGTCACCACAACTGTGTTGTTACCAGTCACCACAACTGTGTTGTTACCAGTCACCACAACTGTGTTGTTACCAGTCACCACAACTGTGTTGTTACCAGTCACCACAACTGTGTTGTTACCAGTCACCACAACTGTGTTGTTACCAGTCACCACAACTGTGTTGGACCCATAAAAAACAAATTTGATTTTTCCAGTCACCACAACTGTGTTGTTACCAGTCACCACAACTGTGTTGACCACAACTATGTTGTTACCAGTTACCACAACTGTGTTGTTACCAGTCACCACAACTGTGTTGTTACCAGTCACCACAACTGTGTTGTTACCAGTCACCACAACTGTGTTGTTACCAGTCACCACAACTGTGTTGTTACCAGTTCACCACAACTGTGTTGTTACCAGTCACCACAACTGTGTTGTTACCAGTCACCACAACTGTGTTGTTACCAGTCACCACAACTGTGTTGTTACCAGTCACCACAACTGTGTTGTTACCAGTCACCACAACTGTGTTGTTACCAGTCACCACAACTGTGTTGTTACCAGTCACCACAACTGTGTTGTTACCAGTCACCACAACTGTGTTGTTACCAGTCACCACAACTGTGTTGTTACCAATCACCACAACTGTGTTGTTACCAGTCACCACAACTGTGTTGTTACCAGTCACCACAACTGTGTTGTTACCAGTCACCACAACTGTGTTGTTACCAGTCACCATAACTGTGTTGTTACCAGTCACCACAACTGCGTTGGTGCCAGTCACCACAACTGTGCTGGTGCCAGTCACCACAACTGTGTTGTTACCAGTCACCACAACTGTGTTGTTACCAGTCACCACAACTGTGCTGGTGCCAGTCACCACAACTGTGTTGTTACCAGTCACCACAACTGTGTTGTTACTAGTCACCACAACTGTGTTGTTACCAGTTACCACAACTGTGCTGTTACCAGTTACCACAACTGTGTTGGTGCCAGTCACCACAACTGTGTTGTTACCAGTCACCACAACTGTGTTGTTACCAGTCACCACAACTGTGCTGTTACCAGTTACCACAACTGTGTTGTTACCAGTCACCACAACTGTGTTGTTACCAGTCACCACAACTGTGTTGTTACCAGTCACCACAACTGTGTTGTTACCAGTCACCACAACTGTGTTGTTACCAGTCACCACAACTGTGTTGTTACCAGTCACCACAACTGTGTTGTTACCAGTCACCACAACTGTGTTGTTACCAGTCACCACAACTGTGTTGTTACCAGTCACCACAACTGTGTTGTTACCAGTCACCACAACTGTGTTGTTACCAGTCACCACAACTGTGTTGTTACCAATCACCACAACTGTGTTGTTACCAGTCACCACAACTGTGTTGTTACCAGTCCACCACAACTGTGTTGTTACCAGTCACCACAACTGTGTTGTTACCAGTCACCATAACTGTGTTGTTACCAGTCACCACAACTGTGTTGGTGCCAGTCACCACAACTGTGCTGGTGCCAGTCACCACAACTGTGTTGTTACCAGTCACCACAACTGTGTTGTTACAAGTGTTGTTACCAGTCACCACAACTGTGTTGTTACCAGTCACCACAACTGTGTTGTTACCAGTCACCACAACTGTGTTGTTACCAGTCACCACAACTGTGTTGTTACCAGTCACCACAACTGTGCTAGTGCCAGTCACCACAACTGTGTTGTTACCAGTCACCACAACTGTGTTGTTACCAGTTACCTCAACTGTGTTGTTACCAGTCACCACAACTGTGTTGTTACCAGTCACCACAACTGTGTTGTTACCAGTCACCACAACTGTGTTGTTACCAGTCACCACAACTGTGTTGTTACCAGTCACCACAACTGTGTTGTTACCAGTCACCACAACTGTGTTGTTACCAGTCACCACAACTGTGTTGTTACCAGTCACCACAACTGTGTTGTTACCAGTCACCACAACTGTGTTGTTACCAATCACCACAACTGTGTTGTTACCAGTCACCATAACTGTGTTGTTACCAATCACCACAACTGTGTTGTTACCAATCACCACAACTGTGTTGTTACCAAGTCACACAACTGTGTTGTTACCAGTCACAACAACTGTGCTGTTACCAGTCACCACAACTGTGTTGTTACCAGTCACCACAACCTGTGTTGTTACAAGTCACCACAACTGTGTTGTTACAGTCACCACAACTGTGTTGTTACCAATCACCACAACTGTGTTGTTACCAGTCACCACAACTGTGTGTAACCAGTACCACAACTGTGTTGTTACCAGTCACCACGACTGTGTTTGTTACCAGTCCAGCACAACTGTGTTGTTACCAGTTCACCACACTGTGTTGTTACCAGTCACCACAACTGTTTGTTACAGTCACCAAACTGTGTGTTACCAGTCATCACAACTGTGTTGGTGCCAGTCCAAACTGTGTTGGTGCCAGTCACACAAACCGTGTTGTTTACAGTCCCACAAACTGTGTTGTTACCGTCACCACAACTGGGTTGGTGCCAGTCACCACAACTTTTCACGTGCTGGTGCCAGTCACCACAACTATGTTTGTTTTACCAGTCACCACAACTGTGTTGTTTACCAGTCACCACAACTGTGTTGTTACCAGTCACCACAACTGTGTTGTTACCAGTCACCACAACTGTGTTGTTACCAGTCACCACAACTGTGTTGTTACCAGTCACCACAACTGTGTTGGTGCCAGTCACCACAACTGTGTTGTTACCAGTCACCACAACGTGCTGGTGACAAGTCACCACAACTGTGCTTGTGACCAGTCACCACAACTGTGGCTGGTGACCAGTCACACACAGACTGGTGATGGTGACCTGAGTCACCACAACTGGTGGTGTTACCAGTCTCCACATCTGTGTTGTTACCAAGTCACTGCACAACGTGTTGTTACCAGTTACCCAAAACTGTGTTGTGACCAGTCACCACAACTGTGTTGTTACCAGTCACCACAACTGTGTTGTTACCAGTCACCACAACTGTGTGTTGGTGCCAGTCACCACAACTGTGCTGGTTGCCAGTCACTCACAACTTGTTGTTATCCAGTTACCACAACTGTGTTGGTTACAAAGTTCACCAACAACTGTGTTGTTACCAGTCACTCACAAACTGTGGTTGTTACCAGTCACCACAACTGTGTTGTTACCAGTCACCACAACTGTGTTGTTACCAGTCACCACAACTGTGTTGTTACCAGTCACCACAACTGTGTTGTTACCAGTCACCACAACTGTGTTGTTACCAGTCACCACAACTGTGTTGTTACCAGTCACCACAACTGTGTTGTTACCAGTCACCACAACTGTGTTGGTGCCAGTCACCACAACTGTGCTGGTGCCAGTCACCACAACTGTGTTGTTACCAGTCACCACAACTGTGTTGTTACCAGTCACCACAACTGTGTTGGTGCCAGTCACCACAACTGTGTTGTTACCAGTCACCACAACTGTGTTGTTACCAGTTACCACAACTGTGTTGTTACCAGTCACCACAACTGTGTTGTTACCAGTCACCACAACTGTGTTGTTACCAGTCACCACAACTGTGTTGTTACCAGTCACCACAACTGTGTTGTTACCAGTCACCACAACTGTGTTGGTGCCAGTCACCACAACTGTGTTGTTACCAGTCACCACAACTGTGTTGTTACCAGTCACCACAACTGTGTTGTTACCAGTCACCACAACTGTGTTGTTACCAGTCACCACAACTGTGTTGTTACCAGTCACCACAACTGTGTTGTTACCAGTCACCACAACTGTGTTGTTACCAGTCACCACAACTGTGTTGTTACCAGTCACCACAACTGTGTTGTTACCAGTCACCACAACTGTGTTGTTACCAGTCACCACAACTGTGTTGTTACCAGTCACCACAACTGTGTTGTTACCAGTCACCACAACTGTGTTGTTACCAGTAACCACAACTGTGTTGTTACCAGTCACCACAACTGTGTTGTTTACCAGTCACCACAACTGTGTTGTTACCAGTCACCACAACTGTGTTGTTACCAGTCACCACAACTGTGTTGTTACCAGTCACCACAACTGTGCTTGTGCCAGTCACCACAACTGTGTTGTTACCAGTCACCACAACTGTGTTGTTACCAGTCACCACAACTGTGTTGTTACCAGTCACCACAACTGTGTTGTTACCAGTCACCACAACTGTGTTGTTACCAGTCACCACAACTGTGTTGTTACCAGTCACCACAACTGTGTTGTTACCAGTCACCACAACTGTGTTGTTACCAATCACCACAACCGTGTTGTTACCAGTCACCACAACTGTGTTGTTACCAGTCACCACAACTGTGTTGTTACCAGTCACCACAACTGTGTTGTTACCAGTCACCACAACTGTGTTGGTGCCAGTCACCACAACTGTGTTGTTACCAGTCACCACAACTGTGTTGTTACTAGTCACCACAACTGTGTTGTTACCAGTTACCACAACTGTGCTGTTACCAGTTACCACAACTGTGTTGGTGCCAGTCACCACAACTGTGTTGTTACCAGTCACCACAACTGTGTTGTTACCAGTCACCACAACTGTGCTGTTACCAGTTACCACAACTGTGTTGTTACCAGTCACCACAACTGTGTTGTTACCAGTCACCACAACTGTGTTGTTACCAGTCACCACAACTGTGTTGTTACCAGTCACCACAACTGTGTTGTTACCAGTCACCACAACTGTGTTGTTACCAGTCACCACAACTGTGTTGTTACCAGTCACCACAACTGTGTTGTTACCAGTCACCACAACTGTGTTGTTACCAGTCACCACAACTGTGTTGTTACCAATCACCACAACTGTGTTGTTACCAGTCACCACAACTGTGTTGTTACCAGTCACCACAACTGTGTTGTTACCAGTCACCACAACTGTGTTGTTACCAGTCACCATAACTGTGTTGTTACCAGTCACCACAACTGTGTTGGTGCCAGTCACCACAACTGTGCTGGTGCCAGTCACCACAACTGTGTTGTTACCAGTCACCACAACTGTGTTGTTACCAGTCACCACAACTGTGCTGGTGCCAGTCACCACAACTGTGTTGTTACCAGTCACCACAACTGTGTTGTTACTCGTCACCACAACTGTGTTGTTACCAGTTACCACAACTGTGCTGTTACCAGTTACCACAACTGTGTTGGTGCCAGTCACCACAACTGTGTTGTTACCAGTCACCACAACTGTGTTGTTACCAGTCACCACAACTGTGCTGTTACCAGTTACCACAACTGTGTTGTTACCAGTCACCACAACTGTGTTGTTACCAGTCACCACAACTGTGTTGTTACCAGTCACCACAACTGTGTTGTTACCAGTCACCACAACTGTGTTGTTACCAGTCACCACAACTGTGTTGTTACCATCACCACAACTGTGTTGTTACCAGTCACCACAACTGTGTTGTTACCAGTCACCACAACTGTGTTGTTACCAGTCACCACAACTGTGTTGTTACCAGTGACCACAACTGTGTTGTTACTAGTCACCACAACTGTGCTGTTACCAGTTACCACAACTGTATTGTTACCAGTTACCACAACTGTGTTGTTACCAGTCACCACAACTGTGTTGTTACCAGTCACCACAACTGTGTTGTTACCAGTCACCACAACTGTGCTAGTGCCAGTCACCACAACTGTGTTGTTACCAGTCACCACAACTGTGTTGTTACCAGTCACCACAACTGTGTTGTTACCAGTCACCATAACTGTGTTGTTACCAGTCACCACAACTGTGTTGTTACCAGTCACCACAACTGTGTTGTTACCAGTCACCACAACTGTGTTGTTACCAGTCACCACAACTGTGCTGTTACCAATCACCACAACTGTGTTGTTACCAGTCACCACAACTGTGTTGTTACCAGTCACCACAACTGTGTTGTTACCAGTCACCACAACTGTGCTGTTACCAATCACCACAACTGTGTTGTTACCAGTCACCACAACTGTGTTGTTACCAGTCACCACAACTGTGTTGTTACCAGTCACCACAACTGTGCTGTTACCAGTTACCACAACTGTGTTGTTACCAGTCACCACAACTGTGTTGTTACCAATCACCACAACTGTGTTGTTACCAGTCACCACAACTGTGTTGGTGCCAGTGCTAGATGGCTGACGGTAATGTTAATGACTTAACTACATCATTTGTGGAAGTGTCTAGTACACCCTACACAAACACACACATATGCACACATGCATACGTATACATACCACATGGATACACATGCATACGTGTACATACCACATGGACACACATGCATGCGCATACGTACCACATGAACACATGCATACGTATACATACCACATGGACACATATGCATACGTATACATACCACATAAACACACATGCATACGTGTACATACTACATGGACACCTATGCATACGTATACATACCACTTGTACACACATGCATACGTATACATACCACATGGACACACATGCATACGTATACATACCACATGAACACACATGCATACGTATACATACCATTTGGACACTCAAGCATACGTATACATACCGCGTAAATACACGCATACGTATGCATGCCACATGGATACAGACATACGTATGCATACCACATGGACACATGCATAAGTAGCTGCTGGCATTTCTACACAATGATCATGGACTGAAAAAATAATCACTATATAATTCTCAGTGTTGGTAAGCTTCATTATTTCTCAGTAGGTGATCAGTCTGTAAAAATGTTAGTAGTTACGTCTATGTTTAATAGATTATTACGGAAATGACCGTAACTCTGCAAAATGCACCTTTAAGCAATTATGTTATCACAATTGGTTATGAACAAAGCGTAGTTGAAAGCCAGGAGGACATGTTGTGTATCTGATAACAAAGATATGGAAAAGGATGTTTGATCTAAATGTTTGGTTATGCTCTATTCTCCTAACTTAATGTGAGACAGGTATTAAAAACCACTTTTAACGTTGCCTTCCAATACAATAACACTGTTAATAAAACCTTAATTAAAAGTAGGCCAAATTATCAGACAATTGGGAGTGTTTAGGCTGTTGAATGTAAAGATGTATATATGTCGGTCAGACCTGTGAAACAGGTACTGAGAGATGTTACTGGCACAGTCATTCAGTAGGCAGGGGTGACCACAGTAATGCTACTGCTAAACATTGACAAGACCACGATCATCCTATAGACCTTAACAACCCAGTCACATCGTACTCATCTGATGATGCAAACCTGAACGTCAGTAAATCTTTATTTCCGATATCAGTAACTTTATTGCAGGTTAACATCAAAACCCACATCCTAATATCAACCAAATCATTATGAAAGAAATATCAAGAAACGTAACATAAGACTAGTTGAAGACGCATCTCGCTACCCAGGCAAACTTCTCTGACACAAACCCACTTAACCACAAGGTGCCACAACAGTGTTTACTCTGGCGGGACGAGAACAGGATGTACAAGCCTTTGTGCTGACGTTGACAGCTGAACCATCATGAATTGTTTACATATACATACCTATACATTTCAACGTATACATATTGAATTATGTACATATATATATATATATATATATATATATATATATATATATATATATATATATATATATATATATATATATATATATATATATATATATACATATATATATATATATATATATATATATATATATATATGTATATATATATATATATATATATATATATATATATGTATATAAATATATATATATATATATATATATATATATATATATATATATATATATATATACATATATACATATATATATATATACATATATATATATATATATATATATATATATATATATATATATATATATATATATATATATATATATATATATATATATATATATATATGTATATATATATATATATATATATATATATATATATATATATATATATATATATATATATATATATATATATATATATATATTCTTTCTTTCAAACTATTCGCCATTTCCCGCATTAGCGAGGTAGCGTTAAGAACAGAGGACTGGGCCTTTGAGAGAATACCCTCACCTGGCGCAATTCTCTGTTCCCTCTTTTGGAAAATTAAAAAAAAAAACGAGAGGGTAGGATTTCCAGCCCCCCGCTCCCTCCCCTTTTAGTCGCCTTCTACGACACGCAGGGAATACGTGGGAAGTATTCTTTCTCCCCTATCCCCAGGGAAAATATATATATATATATATATATATATATATATATATATATATATATATATATATATTTTTTTTTTTTTTTTTTTTTTTTTTTTTTTTACTTTGTCGCTACCTCGCAAACGCGGGAGACAGCGACAAAGTATAAAAAAAAAAAAAAAAAAAAAAAAAAAAAATATATATATATATATATATATATATATATATATATATATATATATATATATATATATATATACATAATTCATACCTGCTGCCCTCATTCATTCTCGTCGCCAACCCGCCAAACATGAAATGCCCCCCCCCCTCCCCCAGTACGCGCGCGAGGTAGCGCTAAGAAAAACAACAAAGTCCTCATTCGTTCACACTCATTCTCTAGTTGTCATGCATAATGCACTGAAACCACAGTTCCCTTTCCACATTCAGGTCCCACAAACCTTTCCATGATTTACCCCAGACGCTTCACATGCCCTGGTTCAATCCATTGACAGCACGTCGACTCCGGTATACCACATCGATCCAATCACTCTATTCCTTGAACACCTTTCACCCTCTTGCATGTTCAGGCCCCGATTGCTGAAAATCTTTTTTACTCCATCTTTCCACCTCCAATTTGGTCTCCCACTTCTCCTCGTTCACCACACCCCTGAAATATATGTCCTCTTGGTCAATCTTTCCTCACTCATTCTCTCCATGTGACCAAACCATTTCAAAACACTCTCTTCTGCTCTCTCAATCACACGGTTTTTATTACCACACATCTCTCTTACCCTTACATTACTTACTCGATCAAACCACCTCACACCACATATTCTCCTCAAGCATCTCATTTCCAACACATCCACCCTCCTCCACACAACCCTACCTATAGCCCACGCCTCGCAACCATATAGCATTGGATACACTATTCCTTCAAACATACCCATTTTCTTCTTTCTGAGATAATGTTCTCGCCTTCCACACATTCTTCAACGCTCCCAGAACCTTCGCCCCCTTCCCCACCCTGTGACTCACTTCCGCTTCCATGGTTCCATCCACTGCCAAATCCACTCCCAGATAACTAAAACACTTCATATCCTCCAGTTTTTCTCCATTCAAACTTACCTTCCAGTTGACTTGTCTCTCGACCCTACTGTGCATAACAGCCTTGCTCTTATTCACATTTACTCTCAGCTCTCTTCTTTCACACACTTTAACAGACTCAGAAACCAGCTTCTGCAGTTTCTCACACGAATCAGCCACCAGCGCTGTATCATAAGCGAACAACAACTGACTCATTTCCCAAGCCCTCTCATCCAACACAGACCGCATAATTGCCTCTCTCTTCAAAACTCTTGCATTCACCTCTCTAGCAACCCCATCCATAAACAAATTAAACAACCATGGAGACATCACGCACCCCTGCCGCAAACCGATATTCACTGAGAACCAATCACTTTCCTCTCTTCCTACTCGTACACATGCCTTACATCCTCGATAAAAACTTTTTACTGCTTCTAGGAACTTGCCTCCCGCACCATATAATCTTAATACCTTCCACAGCGCATCTCTATCAACCCTATTATATGCCTTTTCCATACAAATACAAATACATTTGCTTTTCTAAGTATTTTCACATACATTCTTCAAAGCAAACACCTGATCCACACATCCTTTACCGCTTCTGAAACCACACTGCTCTTTCCTAGTCTGATGCTCTGTATATGCCTTCACCTTCTCAATCATCACCCTGCCATACTCCCAGGAATACTCAACAAACTTATACCTCTGTAATTTGTACAATGACATTATGCATGCATTCCGCCAATCCTCAGGCACTTAACCATGAGCCATACATACATTGAATATCCTCACCAACCATTCAACAACACAGTCACCCCCTTTTCTAATAAATTCCACTGCAATACCATCCAAACCCGCCATCTTGCCGGCTTTCATCTTCCGCAAAGCTTTCACTACCTCTTCTCTCATCATCAAATCATTCTCCCTGACCCTCTCATTTCGCACACCACCTCGACCAAAACACCCTGTTATCTGCTACTCTATCATCTATCATCTGTGGAAGGTATTAAGAGTATATGATGTGGGAGGTAAGTTGCTAGAAGCAGTGAAAAGTTTTTATCGAGGATGTAAGGCATGTGTATGAGTAGGAAGAGAGAAAAGTGATTGGTTCTCAGTGAATGTCGGTTTGCGGCAGGGGTGCGTGATGTCTCCATGGTTGTTTAATTTGTTTATGGACGAGGTTGTTAGGGAGGTGAATGCAAGAGTTTTAGAAAGAGAGGCATGTGTGCAGTCTGTTGTGGATGAGAGGGCTTGGAAAGGGAGTCAGATATTGTTTGCTGATGATACAGCCCTGGTGGCTAATTCGGGTGAGAAACTGCAGAAGCTGGTGACTGAGTTTGGTAAAATGTGTGAAAGAAGAAAGATGAGAGTGAATGTGAATAAGAGCAAGGTTATTAAGTACAGTAGGATTGAGAGACAAGTCCACTGGGAGGTAAGTTTGAATGGAGAAAAACTGGAGGAAGTGAAGCATTTTAGTTATCTGGGAGTGGCTTTAACAGCGGATGGAACCATGGAAGCGGAAGTGAGTCTTAGGGTGGGGGAGGGGGTGAAGGTTCTGGGAGCGTTGAAGAATGTATGGAAGGCTAGAACATTATCTCGGAAAGAATAAATGGGTATGTTTGAAGGAATATTGGTTCCAACAATATCATATGGTTACGAGGCATGGGCTATATATTGGGTTCCGTGGAGGTGGGTGGATGTGATGGAAATGAGATGTTTGAGGACAATATGTGGTGTGAGGTGGTTTGTTCGTGTAAGTGATGAAAGGGTAAGGGAGATGTGCGGTAATAAAAAGAGTGTTGTTGAGAGAGCAGAAAAGAGTGTATTGAAATGGTTTAGTCACATGGAGAGAATGATTGAGGAAAGATTGTTAAAGAGGATATATGTGTCAGAGGTGGAGGGAACGAGGAGAAGCGGGAGACCAAATTGGAGGTGGAAAGATGGAGTGAAAAAGATTTTTAGCGATCGGGGCTGAACATTTATGAGGGTGAAAGGCGTTCAAGGAATAGAGTGAATTGGAACGATGTGGTATACCGGGGTCGACGTGCTGTCAATGGATTGAACCAGGGCATGTGAAGTGTCCGAGGTAAACCATGGAAAGTTTTGTGGGGACTGGATGTGGAAAGCGAGCTGTGGTTTCGGTGCATTACACATGACAGCTAGGTACACATAAATGCTCCCACATCTACGCATATGCACAAACACAAAGAAATACGCATCAAGACGCAAACATTCGTTAACACACACGTGTTAATAAACATACACGTGCAATCAACATACACTTATAAGTATTCAGACACAGTGATAACCACGTCTTCGTCATATTACAGGGAAGTAAGAAGGCCTTGTTCTTCACTACAGCAACTGACCACATCAACGGACTGGCCACCTCGAGTTTTCCAGGCGGTAGGATGTAATCATCAAGACTGCTAACTTACCAAGAGAGCCCACCCACCGCTGGGACGCGTGAAGACAAGACAGCCCACCCCTGGAACGCGTGAAGACTCAAAGTTTACTAACCTTCCTGGAGCGAGGTACGCCGGGCCCCTCAGTCACCAGGCCGGTGTCCCTGGCGAAGGCTGGGTCCTTCTCTATGAGGGCGTCCGTGTACGTTTGGGCCTCCCGGTTTAAGAGGCTGACAAGTACCTCCAGCCCTCCCTCCCGCACCAGCCTGGCGCTCGTCGCCTCCAGCACCGAACACTGCGACAGGAGCAGTATCAAGGTCAGTAATACTGGTCAAGGGTTGGATCAGGGTCAGTAATACTGGTCAAGGGTTGGATCAGGGTCAGTAATACTGGTTTAAGGTTGGATCAGGGTCAGTAATACTGGTCAAGGGTTGGATCAGGGTCAGTAATACTGGTCAAGGGTTGGATCAGGGTCAGTAATACTGGTTTAAGGTTGGATCAGGGTCAGTAATACTGGTTTAGGGTTGGATCGGGGTTGGTAATACTGGTTTAGGGTTGGACCAGGGTCAGTAATACTGGTTTAGGGTTGGGTCTGGGTTAGTAATACTGGTTTAGGGTTGGATCAGGGTCAGTAATACTGGCTTAGAGTTGAATCAGGGTCAGTAATACTGATTGGGGTTAGATCAGGGTCAGTACTACTAGTTGGGGTTAGATCAAGGTCAGTAATACTGGTTAGGGTGTGATCGACGTCAGTGATAATGATCAGGTTATGTTAAGGTCAGTAATGTCTACTTTTCCCATTGTAACCAAAATGTCACGAGCAAAACATGCCACAGTTAAAGGTCACTTCAGGAGAAAAATGTAATCTACAAACTCAATAGTGTTCCACGGGCGTATGTAAACCTTACTCTCAAGTTTAGAAAGCTTATAGGTAAAGGGAAAGACGAAAACCGGAGAACTCCGCATCTTAGTTGTTCGAGGGAAGAAAGGAGCTGTCATAATGGTCAGTCCTCGAATGACTGGCCTTAACACTACAACTGTGGGAGGCAACGGCTAGTCGTGTCCTTTGGAGAGCTAGGACACATGCAGACGGCTCAACAGAACAAAAGCCAAAATAATACCAGTGGAACACAGAGAGAGAGAGAGAGAGAGAGAGAGAGAGAGAGAGAGAGAGAGAGAGAGAGAGAGAGAGAGAGAGAGAGAGAGAGAGAGAGAGAGAGAGAGAGAGAGCAGCAACATCGCGCCATACAGACGGGCTGATTGTAAAAAGGAGAAAAAATGAGAAGGTTTGCTTATGATTCTATACTGGTTAGTAAAAGCAAACGATGAGCCACCCCAGATATGTGAACAGTACTCGATAACAGAGCGAATATAGCCTCTGCTGATATGAAACAGCCACTCACAAGAAAATCTATTACGGCACCTACACATCACCATCTAGACTCTGGGAAGAAGGATTTGTGATGATTATATGGGGATTCCAGGACACAGTGTAGGATAATGATATGCCCAACATATTTATGTTATCAAAGAATTGAACGGATGGGAATAGATAAAGAAGCAAAGAAATTGTTTTAGTACTGTTATATTTCACTAGATTATTGCTTCCCAGCGCCGAGATGCTACAAAAGTCCAAAGTAAGAGAGGAAATATGTTCAGTACGAGAAAGAGTATTGGAAGGAATAGGGGAGGGAAAATGAAATGAAGTGTCGAAAGTGGAATCATCATCATAAGAGTGAATAAGGATAGCAATTGAAGAGAGAAGGTCAATTAATGAGAGATGAGAGAGTAAAGGAAACGACAGAGTCACGAAGAACTCGACTGTCAACAGAATGGCAGAAAATCGCCCCATCAAGAGTTACTGCAACGGAACGGCTGGAAGGGAAACTATGCATTGCAGAACCGAGAGAAGCAAACTAACTATTGGAAGAGAGTTGAGAGCGTAGTCCTATACCACACCAGAGGTGAGCCACATGTAAGAGATTACCAGTCGACCCACCACTGCGAAAACCTCGCCAGTGATCTAAAAGTAGGGAACTGGATTGTAGGGCCATAAGAAAGAGGAACTAGGGAAAGTCTCAAAGACTCTGGAAATAGCAGAAGCTCAGTCAATACCCTCCCATAAAATTTCCTAGGAATACTCAACAAACTTATACCTCTGTAATTTGAACATTCACCTTTATCCCCTTTGCCTTTGTACAATGGCACTATGCATGCATTCCGCCAATCCTCAGGCACTTTACCATAATCCATAAATGCATTGAATATTCTTACCAACCAGTCAACAACACAGTCACCCCCTTTTTTGACAAATTCCACTACAATACCATCCGAATCCACCGCCTCGCCAGATTTCATCTCCCGTAAAGCTTTCACTACCTCATCTCTCTTTACCAAACCATTCTCCGTGACCCTCTTACTTTGCACACTACCCCGACCAAAACACCCCTACACCTGCCACTCTGTCTTCAAACACATTCAACAAACCTTTAAAATACTCACTCCATCTCCTCACTTCATCATTACCTGTCATTACCTCCCAGTTAGCCTCCTTCAACGATGTTCTCATTTGTTTTCTTGCTTTACGCACGTTATTTCCCTCCTTCCAAAATATCCTTTTTTATTTATTTATTCATTTTGCTTTGTCGCTGTCTCCCGCGTTTGCGAGGTAGCGCAAGGAATCAGACGAAAGAAATGGCCCAACCCACTCCCATACACATGTATATACATACACGTCCACACAAGCAAATATACATACGTATACATCTCAATGTACACATATATATACACACACAGACACATACATATATACACATGTACATAATTCATACTGTCTCCCTTTATTTATTCCCTTCGCCACCTCGCCACACATGGAATAACATCCCCCTCCCCCCTCATGTGTGCGAGGTAGCGCTAGGAAAAGACAACAAAGACCCCATTCGGTCACATTCAGTCTCTAGCTGTCATGTAATAATGCCCGAAACCACAGCTCCCTTTCTACATCCAGGCCCCACAGAACTTTCCATGGTTTACCCCAGACGCTTCACATGCCCTGATTCAATCCATTGACAGCACGTCGACCCCGGTATACCACATCGATCCAATTCACTCTATTCATTGCCCGCCTTTCACCCTCCTGCATGTTCAGGCCCCGATCACTTAAAATCTTTTTCGCTCCATCTTTCCATCTCCAATTTGGTCTCCCACTTCTCCTCGTTCCCTCCACCTGTGACACATATATCCTCTTAGTCAATTTTTCCTCACTCATTCTCTCCATGTGACCAAACCATTTCAAAACACCCTCTTCTGCTCTCTCAACCACACCCTTTTTATTTCCACACATCTCTCTTACCCTTACATTACTTACTCGATCAAACACCTCACACCACATATTATCCTCAAGCATCTCATTTCCAGCACATCCACCCTCCTGCGCACAACTCTATCCATAGCCCACGCCTTGAAACCATACATCATTGTTGGAACCACTATTCCTTCAAACATACCCATTTTTGCTTTCCGAGATAATGTTCTCGACTTCCAAACATTCTTCAAGGCTCCCAGGATTTTCGCCCCCTCCCCCACCCTATCATTCACTTCCGCTTCCATGGTTCCATCCCCTGCCAGATCCACTCCCAGATATCTAAAACACTTTACTTCCTCCAGTTTTTCTCCATTCAAATTTAACTCCCAATTGACTTGACCCTCAACCCTACTGTACCTAATAACCTTGCTCTTATTCACAATTACTCTTAACTTTCTTCTTTCACACACTTTACCAAACTCAGTCACCAGCTTCTGCAGTTTCTCACATGAATCAGCCACCAGCGCTGTATCATCAGTGAACAACAACTGACTCACTTCCCAAGCTCTCTCATCCAGAACAGACTGCATACTTGCCCCTCTTTCCAAAACTCTTGCATTCACCTCCCTAACAACCCCATCCATAAACAAATTAAACAACCATGGAGACATCACACACCCCTGCCGCAAACCTACATTCACTGAGAACCAATCACTTTCCTCTCTTCCTACACGTACACATGCCTTACATCATCGATAAAAACTTTTCACTGCTTCTAACAACTTGCCTCCCACGCCATATATTCTTAATACCTTCCACAGAGCATCTCTATCAACTCTATCATGTGCCTTCTCCAGATCCATAAATGCTACATACAAATCCATTTGCTTTTCTAAGTATTTCTCACATACATTCTTCAAAGCAAACATCTTATTCACAAATCCTCTACCACTTCTGAAACCACACTGCTCTTCCCCAATCTGATGCTCTGTACATGCCTTCACCTTCTCAGTCAATGCCCTCCCATATAATTTACCAGGAATACTCAACAAACTTATACCTCTGTAATTTGAGCACTCGCTCTTTTCCCCTTTGCCTTTGCATAATGGCACTATGCAAGCAATATAACAGAAAGCAAAAATATCTTTTTATTCTTCTTAAAATCTAATGATACTCTTTCACGCCAACTCTCATTTGCCCTCTTTTTTTACCTCTTGCATCTTTCTTTTATAAATCTCCCAGCCATTTGCCCTACTTCCCCGCAAGTATCGTCCAAACGCCTCTCTTTTCTCTCACTAACAACCTTACTTCTTCATCCCACCACTCACTACCCTTTCTAATCCGACCACACCTCTCACCTTTCTCATACCCCATGCGTCTTTTGCGCACACCATCACTGCTTCCCTAAATACATTCCATTCTTCCCCCACACCTCTTACGTCATTTGTTCTCACCTTTTGCTATTATACACTCAATCTTTCCTGGTTCTTCCTCACACAAGTCTCCTTTCCAAGCTCACTTACTCTTACCACTCTCTTCTCCCCAACAATTTCTCTTCTTTTCTGGAAACCTCTACTACAATTCTTCACCTTCACCTCCACAAGATAATGATCAGATCTCTCTGTTACACGCCTATCAATTAACACGTAATCCAGTAATGCCATTTGACCATCTCTTCTGTTCACATATGTATACCTATGTATATCTTGGTCATGAAAAGGAAAATCATAAGGGACAAGTGTTTTCGGAGCAGCTGGATGAGTGTACACGACACCGGGTATTAGTGATGGGTGAATTAAATGCTGAGGTGAGTAATGTGGCAGTTGATGTTATGATTGGTTCATAATGGGTAATCGGTGTTAGGAATGGAAATGGTGAAGAACTTGTTGATTTGTGTGCTGAAAAAGTATGGTGACTGGGGATACCTTTTTTGAAAAGAGAGATATACACAGGTATATGTATTTGAGTAGGATAGATGGCTTGAGGGCATTATTAGATTACATATTAACTGATAAGCGTACAAAAGAGAGACTGTGCAGAAAGCGGTGGCTGGTGGGATGTGGGATGAGTATTTTGAAGGATTATTAAACATGTTTGATGATAGTGGTAGACGTAAGGGGGTTTTGGTCAGGTGGTATGCGAAGTGAGTCATGGAGAGTGGGTTCGTGAAGAGACAAGAGGTGATGAATGGGGAAAGACGGCAGGAGTGGATGGTATTGCAATTTAATTTATTGAAAAAGAGGTTGACTGTGTTGTTGATTGATTGTTAAAGATATTCATTGTATCTATGGATCATGGTGAAGTGCCTGAGGATTGACGGAATGCATGTATAATGCAAATGTATAAAGGCAAAGGGGATAAAAGTCGGTATTCTAGCCACAAAGGTATAAGTCTGTTGAGTATGCCTGGTAAGTTATATGGGAGGGTATTGATTGAGAGGGTGAAGGCATGTACAAAGCACCAGATTGGAAAGAAGCAAAGTGGTTTTAGAAGTGGTAGAGGATGTGTGGATCAGGTGTTTACTTTGAAGAATGTATGTGAGAAATACTTAGAAAAACTGATGGATTTGTATGTGGTATCTATGGATCTGGAGAAGACATATGATGAGGTTGATAAAAATGCTTTATGGAAGGTCTTAAGAATATATGGTGTGGGAAATAAGCTGCTAGAAGCATTAAGTTTTTATCAAGGGTGTAAAGCTTGTGTATCAGTGCAAAGAGAAGAGAGTGAATAATTCCCAGTGAAGGTCGGTTTGCAGCAGGGGTGTGTGATGTCCATGGTTGTTTAATTTGTTTATGGATTGGGTGGTTAGGGAGGTAAAACTAAGAGTTCTGGAGAGAGGGGCGAGTATGCAGTCTGTTGAGGATGAGAGGGCCTGGGAAGTGAGTCAGTTGTTATTCACCGATGATACAGAACTGGGGGTTGATTCGAGTGAGAAACTGCAAAAGTTGGTGACTGAGTTTGGTAAAGTGTGTAAAGGGAGAAAGTTGAGAGTAAATGTGAATAAAAGCAAGGTAGGGTTCAGGTACAAGTTAGTTGGGAAATATGTTTCAGTGGAGAGATATATGAGAAAGCTAAGTGTTTTAGGTATCTGGGATTGGACTTGGCAGCAGATGGTACCTTGGAAGTGGAGTGGAATCACAGGGTGGAGGAGGGGGCGAAAGTTCTGGAATTGATGAAGAATGTATGGAAGGCGAGAACGTTATCTCGGAGAGCAAAAATGGATATGTTTGAAGGAATAGTGGTTCCAACAATATTATATGGGTTATATATAAAGTTTTGCGGAGAACTGTGGATGTATTGGGAATAAATTTGTAAATAGTTTTCCTCATCTCTTCTTTCATCCTTTTCATTAACCTCTTTATATTTCGATTTAGGCTCGCCCTTCAGATGTTTTTTCCCCGTGATTAGAGTAATGGGGGAAGGAAAAGCTGATCTGATTTAGAGTAGAGTCATCAGAGTAAGAGTCAATTCTATATTCAAAAGAGAGAATTACATTTATGGGTAGAAGATCAAGAGGAAGCTATAGAACACCACATTTGAGAGCATAAGATGGGGAAATCTATCCATCAACGATTACCATAATGGAACGGTTTGATAGGAAGCTCTGAACTAAGGAAAAGAGTGAAGGAGAACACAGAGTAAGGAAAGCTATTCTCTGTCCAGTGGTTTGGAAATGCTGCTGGCCATGACGGAAGATTCACCAAAATATCTGCACCAGACTTGTCACCAGACGTGAAGGTCATCAGTAGACCAAGCGTCGCGAAAGCAATATCGATTGTGTGAGAGAAATGAAGATCTAAGTGTTTGAGAAAGTGAATCGAAGCGAGTTTTAAAGATTTTGGCGCGATAGTTGGCAGATTTGGAGCTGTCGTTTTTCTTAGGAGAAGAACTGCACCAAGGGATGCTTCCAAGAAAATAAAATGGGTTTTTAGACTCACAAAATAGACGACCAAGGATCGGAGCTGTGTAAGAGGCACACTACCCGAGGATCCAGGTAGTCATGTCGTAAGTATCACATGTTTTGTCCACTTGAAGCTGGGAAGCTACTCGAAAATTCCAGCGCAAGGTGAGTCTGGCAGAGGGAATAACTTCAGTGGGAGAAGATGAAGAAGAAATACACGTGACACCATTTAACGTGTAATTGCAGGAGATTTTGGTGTCGACAAAAGTGGCAGATCAGAACCGGGGAGGAAAGTTGTAGCTACGGAAGTTGTTATGGATGTTTCTGGTTAAGGAACAAAAGGATTATCAGTAGAGTTAGTTTTGCACATTTTCTGTTGCTGAAATTACGACGAAGAACAGCTTCCCAATGTTTCTGACCAAAAGTGAAAGTGAAGTAGGAATAAGGGGAGGGAGGGGAAGGACTTCGTGACCAGATTGGCTCTGTACTTGACGTGTTAGGCATCAAAGAAGGAGCGATCAAACCATGGTCTGAGCGGGAACGATCCGATCCAAGTGATCTAGCTTTCCATCCCAACTTCAGTTACACGTTCAGATGGTCTGTCTTGGTCAGGTTACTTAAGGTGCTCTAAGTGGGAAAGGTTGGCTAAGATGGCCTGGATGGGTCAGAATAGTTATGATGGCTTATCAGGGCAAGTTTGGTCAGGATTTATCTAGTTAG
Organism: Panulirus ornatus; assembly: GCF_036320965.1. Classification (NCBI taxonomy): domain Eukaryota; kingdom Metazoa; phylum Arthropoda; class Malacostraca; order Decapoda; family Palinuridae; genus Panulirus; species Panulirus ornatus. The sequence continues at coordinate 21,839,253 of NC_092252.1, read as the reverse complement.
GTCAGGTTAGTTAAAGTGATCTCTCTGGGCCAAATTAGTTATGGTAATCTAGCTTAGGCAGGCTAGTTGAAATGAATCAGACGGGACAAGTTAGTTAGGATGTTCTAGCTGGCCCAAGTTACTTAAGGTGGTCTATCAGGGTAAGTTAAACAGGGAATATAATTATCCATTTGGGCCAGGTTAGGTGTGGCGGTCGAGCCATGATGGTGTCTACCAGACATGATGAGCAGCAGGTGTGTACTTACTCTGGCCAGGGCTTTTGTAGCCAGGACCTGTAGTTGCTGGCAGGGGGAGTGTAGCAGCCTCACGAGCGCCGAGGTGTAGCCTGACACCTCCACACGCTCACGGAACACTGCCTGCATGTAACCATAGAGTGAGGGAAATAAGCAATGACTAGGATGCATCAGTCAGTACAGAAACATAACTTGTGGTTCAACATTTGTGATAAAATGACATTGTTCTATTATTCCTTGTATGAAAATATGAGCGATACAGGAACTCAGGAGCATCACCTCAGCTATGCACTGATGCAAGATTCCCACGATGGGCACGAGAAGGGTAGGCCTGGACACAGACAGGAGGCCTCCTACCATCTCCAGTCCACCGGCTCGCAGGAGCGCCGCACGTCCAGGCCTTGACACACTGCAGGCCCACAGTGCACGCGCCGCACCCTCCACCGCCGCCGCAAGGTCTGCGTCTGTGGTGGTGGCGGCAGGGTCCACCTGCAGCAGACGAACCTGGAAGCCAATACACTAAAGTTATGCACCTCCTTCCAACCACCAGGTCACATACACACGAATACTCCCACAGACGATTTGCAACACAACCAAGATGGTGGAACGGTGAAATACGAAAGTGTCTTTTGTATAACACGGTAGCTCATGAGAAACTCAGAAAATCCAATCACCAACAGGATACAGTATAGTATGTGAGTTCGCGAGGAGAAAGTTAGAGTTATACGGCAAAGTGAACGTCAGTATATTGCTGAAAATAGCAAAGGAAAACCTAAAGGAGTTTTACAGTTATCTTAGAAGCAAGAGAATCATTACCCAGTAATTGGTTCATCAATTAAGGAAATCAGTGACTTGGTTCATGACAACGAGGTCATGACAAAAATATAAAATTTCCTTTTTTGCATCTATATTTACGATCAGAGGGACGAGAAAGTTCTTCACCAAACTCTCATAAAAGTCAAAGACATACTTTCAGTAATAAAATGGAATGAAAATAAACAAAACGGCAGACTCTGATAAGTTTTAACCAAGAACAATGAAAGAGGAGAAAATGAGATATTCAAGCCCTTGGCTGTCCTTATCTATACGTTACTTGCTAAAGGAAAAGTTCTAGATGAATCAAAGTTGACCAATGTAACACAGTTATTCAAAAATGGTAATATGTCACTGCTAAGGAATTATCGTCCTATCAGCTTAACATCTGGAGTTGGAAAACGTATGGAAACGATAATTCGAGACAGAATTATAAGCCATCTACAGAATCATCACTTGATAACCGATTCACCGCATAGTTTTCGACGAGATGCTCATGTCTAACAAATCTATTTGATATTTTTTATCATATAATCAACATGTAAAGTAACTGATATTATCTATCTAAACTTTCAAGTGGCTCTCAATATGGTACCGCAGCAAAGATTACTGACACAAATTTAGTCACATAGCAATGATGGGATGTAACTTTAGTGATCAATGGTCAAGGTTTAGAATGTTCAGACACAACAAGTGGAGTGCCACAAGGATCAGTGTTGGGACCGGTTCTCTTCCTCATCCATATTAATGATATTGATAATGGGTTGCATTGCATTGGATTCACTATGGGTTTTTCTGGAAAGTCTAGATGATGTATTTTGATCAGTTCATACATATATGGTAATGAAGGGGACAATGATGAAAATCTTTTGATGAGAAATCATTACCTTATAACAACAACTTCAGTTTTTATCTCTTTATCAGAGTGAGAGTTGAATGCTTCCAGTTGACTTCTACTGAGTTTAAAGTTTGCTGTATCATCACATAAAAAATCACTCATTTTTGAATATAATCAACTATTCTGTAATTACAACTGTTCGTCTTATCTGCTTTGGTAATATGTAAATCATCTTTTTTATAATTTCTTGATAGCAATGATGAACCTTTGTGGACAGTTGGAAGCAACTGGTTTTGACAAACTGGCATACACTATACAAATGCTCACTTCATCTTTTGATAATTTACTGTATTGTTCCAAATTACAAAATGATCTTGCAGTATATATAACTTTGTGTTGTGTGTGTGTGTGTGTGTGTGTGTGTGTGTGTGTGTGTGTGTGTGTGTGTGTGTGTGTGTGTGTGTGTGTGTGTGTGTGTGTGTGTGTGTGTGTGTGTGTGTGTCTGCGTGTGTGTGTGTGTGTGTGTGTGTGTGTGTGTGTGTGTGTGTGTGTGTGTATGTGTGTGTGTGTGTGTGTGTGTGTGTGTGTGTGTGTGTGTATGTGTGTGTGTGTGTGTGTGTGTGTGTGTGTGTGTGTGTGTGTGTGTGTGTGTGTGTGTGCATGTGAATACTAGTAGTGACTGCCATGGTTAGATAGTGTGTGAGTACACACTGGGTACACACAAATCATTCATTGAACACATTGAAGAATATTTGTATTCAGGAATATGAAAAGTTTATTTTGCCTTACGAGGAGAGAATTGAACTGGTAGACGCTTACAACAACAAGTAAGGCACATCAGGTAAACAAAGCAAACACGACAGAGATGGAAGCACTTGGTGAATGCACAAGAAAAATATCTACGCAGCAAAAGGAAAAGGTTCGTCTTTAAAAGACGTAAAAGCTGTAACAAACACAGACGCCATCTTGGAGTACCATTAAGTAATATGCCGTAAAACATACAAAGATTAAATGAAGACAACATCATGCAGGTGAAGACAACATCATGCAGATGACAACATCATGCAGATGAAGACAACATCATGCAGATGAAGACAACATCATGCAGATGAAGACAACATCATGCAGATGAAGATAACATCATGCAGATGAAGACAACATCATGCAGGTGAAGACAACATCATGCAGATGAAGACAACATCATGCAGATGAAGACAACATCATGCAGATGAAGACAACATCATGCAGGTGAAGACAACATCATGCAGGAGAAGACAACATCATGCAGATGAAGACAACATCTTGCAGATGAAGGTAACATCATGCAGGTGAAGACAACATCATGCAGATGAAGACAGCATCATGTAGGTGAAGACAACATCATGCAAATGAAGACAACATCATGCAGATGAAGACAACATCATGCAGATGAAGGTAACATCATGCAGGTGAAGACATCATGCAGATGAAGACAACATCATGCAGGAGAAGACAACATCATGCAGATGAAGACAACATCATGCAGATGAAGACAACATCATGCAGGTGAAGATAACATCATGCAGATGAAGACAACATCATGCAGGAGAAGACAACATCATGCAGATGAAGACAACATCATGCAGATGAAGACATCATGCAGATGAAGACAACATCATGCAGATAAAGACAACATCATGCAGGTGAAGACAACATCATGCAGATGAAGACAACATCATGCAGATGAAGATAACATCATGCAGATGAAGACAACATCATGCAGATGAAGACAATATTATGAAGATGAAGACAAGATCATGCAGGTGAAGACAACATCATGCAGGTGAAGACAACATCATGCAGATGAAGACAACATCATGCAGGAGAAGACAACATCATGCAGATGAAGACAACATCATGCAGATGAAGACAACATCATGCAGGAGAGGACAACATCATGCAGATGAAGACAGCATCATGCAGATGAAGACAACATCATGCAGATGAAGACAACATCATGCAGGAGAAGACAACATCATGCAGATGAAGACAACATCATGCAGATGAAGACAACATCATGCAGATGAAGATAACATCATGCAGGAGAGGACAACATCATGCAGATGAAGACAACATCATGCAGATGAAGACAACATCATGCAGGAGAAGACAACATCATGCAGGTGAAGACAACATCATGCAGGTGAAGACAACATCATGCAGATGAAGGTAACATCATGCAGGAGAAGACAACATCATGCAGGAGAAGACAACATCATGCAGGAGAAGACAACATCATGCAGGTGAAGACAACATCATGGAGGTGAAGACATCATACTGGTGGAAGCTAATACGGAAGCAAGTAGATAATTCGTCTACTTCTACGATCCAGATATTATCTAAGTTCCATAAGAGATAATTCCAGTGTGTTGCAAAACATCAAGACATAACAAGAGGAAGTGTGGATGCGTGTGGCCGTAGGACTCACCAGCCGAGGAAGACCGTGATCCGTGATGAGAGCTGAGCGAGCGGTGGGCAAAGCACAGACCTGTGCCAGCACCGAAGCTGCCAGACCCCGCACTTCCACATGACTGTGACACACCAGCCCCTGCAGCACCTGTACGGAGGCACAGCTACTTACTATTACTCTTAACCATATTATACACTCAGGGAGGAAAGACTACTCCCTCTTACTCTACATACGTCGTGCACACAGGGAGGAAACATTACTCCCTCTTACTCTACGTACGTTGTGCACACAGGGAGGAAACATTACTCTCTCTTACTCTACATACGTCGTGCACACAGGGAGGAAACATTACTCCCTCTTACTCTACATACGTTGTGCACACAGGGAGGAAACATTACTCTCTCTTACTCTACATACGTCGTGCACACAGGGAGGAAACATTACTCTCTCTTATTCTACATACGTCGTGCACACAGAGAGGAAACATTACTCCCTCTTACTCTACGTACGTTGTGCACACAGGGAGGAAACATTACTCTCTCTTACTCTACATACGTCGTGCACACAGGGAGGAAACATTACTCCCTCTTACTCTACATACGTTGTGCACACAGGGAGGAAACATTACTCTCTCTTACTCTACATACGTCGTGCACACAGGGAGGAAACATTACTCTCTCTTATTCTACATACGTCGTGCACACAGGGAGGAAACATTACTCCCTCTTACTCTACGTACGTTGTGCACATAGGGAGGAAACATTACGCCCTCTTATTCTACATACGTCGTGCACTCAGGGAGGAAACATTACTCTCTCTTACTTTACATACGTTGTGCAGACAAGGGGGAAACATTACTCCCTCTTACTCTACGTACGTCGTGCACACAGTGGGGAAACATTACTCTCTCTTACTTTACATACGTTGTGCAGACAAGGGGGAAACATTACTCTCTCTTACTCTACGTACGTCGTGCACACAGGGAGGAAACATTACTCTCTCTTACTCTACGTACGTCGTGCACACAGGGAGGAGGTAGGTTTATGTTGATAATGGATGAGGATTGTCATGATGTACACAATCGAACATCACATCCATGTTCACCTTGTGCCCCGTCTGATACGAAGAGGACGTTCATAATGCTCATCAATATTGCAATTCAAACTACATCAGGACTGCTATAAAGGGAGGGTTAAACTGGGTTATGGTCGTTATTTCATTAATATTTCACGTAGGAATAACATTCCTTCTGCACGCTTCACCAGAGCCCATATTCCGGCTTGGCATGAGGGTTAACATGGAGCTAGCCTCACAGCCAAAACATGACGTTAATTAATGCCGTAGAATCCATCAGTTCCCATCCTTTCCATACAGCACACAAGCTCTGCAGATGCTTGTACTCTTATCAGTTTCTCATTGTTAATGGTACCATGATTTGCTCTGTGTTTACCTCTGTGCCTTAGTGACCTAGTTTTGGCAGAATGCTTGCATAGTGCCATTGTACAAAGGCAAAGGGGAAAAAGGTGAGTGTTCAAATTACAGAGGTATAAGTTTGTTGAGTATTCCTGGGAAATTATATGGGAGGGTATTGAGTGAGAGGGTGAAGGCATGTACAGAGCATCAGATTGGGGAAGAGCAGTGTGGTTTCATAAGTGGTAGAGGATGTGTGGATCAGGTGTTTGATTTGAAGTATGTATGTGAGAAATAATCCATGGAAAGGTCTGTAGAGCCTATATGTGGATAGGGAGTTGTGGTTTCGGTGCATTACACGTGACAGTTAGAGACTGAGTGTGAGCGAATGTGGCCTTTTTATCGTCTGTTCCTTGGCGCTACCTCGTTGACGCAGTGGGTGACGATGTTGCTTCCTTTGGAAAGGAGTGGCGCTGGGAATGGAAGAGGGCAAGCAGGTGTGGAGATGTGCATGTTGATGTATGTAAATGTATGTGTATGTATATGTATGTGTATAAGTATGTATATGTACTTGTATGTGCGAATATATACAAGTGTGGTTGGGGGAAGGGGCGAAGGTTCTGGGAGCGTTGAAGAATGTGTGGAAGGCGAGAATATTATCTCGGAAAGCAAAAATGGGTATGTTTGAAGGGATAGTGGTTCCAACAACGTGATATGGTTGCGAGGCATAGGCTATAGATAGGGTTGAGCGGAGGTAGGTGAATGTGTTGGAAATGAGATGTTTGAGGACAATATGTGGTGTGAGGTGGTTTGATCGAGTAAGTAATGAACGGGTAAGAGAGATGTGTGGTAATAAAAGAAGTGTGGTTGAGAGAGCAGAAGAGGGTGTGCTGAAATGGTTTAGTCATATGGAGTGAATGAGTGAGGAAAGATCGACAAAGAGAATAAATGTGTCAGAGGTGGAGGGAACGAGAAGTGGGAGACCAAAGGTGGAAGGATGGAGTGAAAAAGATTTTGAGCGATCGTGGGCTGAACATGCAGGAGGATGAAAGGCGTGCAAGGAATAGAGTGAATTGGAACGATGTGGCATACCGGGGTCGTCGTGCTGTCAATGGACTGAACCAGGGCATGTGAAGTGTCTGGGGTAAACTATTGAAAGTTTTGTGGGGCCTGGATGTGGAAAGGGAGCTGTGATTTCGGTGCATAACACATGACAGCTAGAGACTGAATGTGAACGAATGTGGCCTTTGTTGTCTTTTCCTAGCGCTATCTTGCGCGCGTGCGGGGGGAGGGGGGGGTGCCATTTCATGTGTGGCGGGGTGGCGACGGGAATGGCTGAGGGCTGCAAGTATGAATTATGTACATGTGTATACATGTATTTGTCTGTGTATGTATATGTATGTATACATTGAAATGTATAGGTATGTATATGTGTGTGTGGGCGTGTATGTATATACAGGTGTATGTGGGTGGGTTGAGCCATTCTTTCGTCCGTTTCCTTGCGCTACCTTGCTAACGCGGGAGACAGCGACAAAGTAGAATAAATAAATATGAATATATTTATATATGCATACATATATACTCTAATTACAAGAACGTAAGTAGAGGTGCCAGTGTTACCTCACCGAACTGTAAGATCATATCTGCATGTAGGAGAGACGCCATGTGTTATGATCACATTCCGTCTTGACAGTGGGAACCAGCGCAGCTTACCCACACACTGAGAAGAATACCTTTAGTTACGTTTGGTGGAGGTTTGTGGTAACTCTGGAGTAGGTTATACTGGCTCTGGTTGGTTCCAGCTGGTTGTTAGGCTCTGCAGCTCACAGTCTCACAGCTGGTCATATCTTAAGTGTAATGTGTTACCTCGTATGATATCTTGGGTATACCTAACCTGACGTAGCCTGAGTCTAACAGTATGTACATCAGTCCTGCCAGCAACGTAGCTTATTTACTACACTGACCTGTAATCCCCCCAGCCTGTACACGGCAGCCCGGGTTGTTACGTGTCCACAGGCCGACTCCAGCACCTGCAGCGCTCCAATCTGTCAATACATGAGAATAATCAGTACATGAAGAGGACGTCGTCTTGCGGGATATTCATCATCAGTTTCGTGCAAGTCTTATGTTGTGTCTTCGCTGGCCACTATCTCTAATGGCAGACAAACTCCTACTCCGGAGACTATAACTTACTTTATTTCGTTATATTTACTTTGTTTCAACTGAACCCACCTGGAATGGGTCGAGGATGTGTATGATGAGAGATTTCAGAGGCTGATTGTACCCGACCCATCCCATGAAACTGGGAATGGAGTTGATAATGATGGTTCATAGATACTTATCTATATTATCTTAGCTTTTACCTACTTTCTCTCATGCTTATATCTACATTCTCTCATACATATAGCAACATTCTCTCATACATATAGCTGCATTCTCTCATACATATAGCAACATTCTCTCATACATATAGCTACATTCTCTCATACATATAGCTACATTCTCTCATACATATAGCTACATTCTCTCATACATATAGCTACATTCTCTCATACATATAGCAACATTCTCTCATACATATAGCTACATTCTCTCATACATATAGCTACATTCTCTCTTACATATAGCTACATTCTCTCATGCAGTGCCTCAGCACATAACGACCTTGTTTATGTTAATTTCAGAACCTTTGATGATTATCATATTGTAAGAATAGGAAATAATTCACCAACTGCGTCACACATGATACGTGAGTGTGTTATCTGTGGTCATGTGCGAGTTATCAGCAGAGATAAAAACCGGTAGAGGAAAGGTTCTATGAGGAACTGTTGGCAGCTGGAAAGTCTGGGATTCTGGGAGGGAGTTAGCATGGAACACTTTGTGCCGGGGAAAATATCAAATTACTTGTTATGAGGAACTGAATCTCCATCACTTTGAGCAACTGTCATCGCATGAAATATTTAGTACACAAGTTTGTCAGCAGTTAGCAGACCTGCCAGCTTGGGTTCCTCGCCAGCTGCAGCATGAGGTAATTGAGAGCTCTGACGTTTGCCACTGCCGGGTACAGTGTAGCGGATCTTGGTGGCCAATCATATGTTCTTCGGCATCAGAGCAAGTCGTAGCATTACTGTGTTACCATGTGGGCTTCACTAGTCTCCTTCAACTTCGGCTGTATACTTAGTATTTGTCATTGAAATCCTGCCATCACTTTCCTCATCAAGAACACTAACTGAGACAAGCCTTTATTTCCTGGTCCCTCCACGTGATGACTTCCAACCTTCACGACACACACACACACACACACACACACACACACACACACACACCATCACTTGGTTTCATGATGCCACATAAACTGTGTGTGTGGACTGGCTCCATGTGTAAACAATCCTGCTCAAGAAAACTACTTCGACTCATTCGAGGTAAAACGTTTGACCACGAGTTTGTGTCCATTACTACGGATGGACATATATATATATACGTATGTATGTATGCATGTATTTCTCACCTGGCTCAGTGTCCAGGAAGCAATAGATCATAGAGGTGAATTCTAGTAATAACATATATTGATCCTTCTCTCCAAACACCGTGGTATAGCGGTTAGTGTCCCTGACCCTGACATATTGAATCAAAGGCCGCCAAGGGTCGAGAGCGTAGGTTCGAATCCTGGTTGCGACAGTCCGTCTACAGTAGATCGAGCTGTTTATCCACCCCCAGCAGCCAGGACTCAAACCCAGGAACCTTTGCCTGGCAGTCGCAACGTTAACCGCTTCGTTGTGAACTTTCCCGACTACTATGGAACGGTCCTGTGTTCGAGTATTGGTTGTTGGAGGGCATCATGTGTTCTATGAAAGTGCGCCTTCATATAACATATACTTGTGTATATAAATGGGGATAGGGGAGAAAGAATACTTCCCACGTATTCCCTGCGTGTCGTAGAAGGCGACTAAAAGGGAAGGGAGCGGGGGGGCTGGAAATCCTCCCCTATTTTTTTTCTTTTTTCCCAAACAAGGAACAAAGAAGGATATTCCCTCAAAGGCCCAGTCCTCAGTTCTTAACGCTACCTCGCTAACGCGGGAAATGGCGAATAGTATGAAAGAAAGAAAAATATATGTATATATTTATTTATTATACTTTGTCGCTGTCTCCCGCCTTAGCGAGGTAGTGCAAGGAAACACACGAAAGACTGGCCCAACCCACCCACATACACATGTATATACATACTCGTCCACACACACACACATACATACCTATACCTCTCAACGTATACATATATATACACACACAGATATATATATATATATATATATTTTTTTTTTTTTTTTTTTTTTTTTTTTTATACTTTGTCGCTGTCTCCCGCATTTGCGAGGTAGAGCAAGGAAACAGACGAAAGAAATGGCCCAACCCCCCCCCCCCCCCATACACATGTACATACACACGTCCACACACGCAAATATACATACCTACACAGCTTTCCATGGTTTACCCCAGACACTTCACATGCCTTGATTCAATCCACTGACAGCACGTCAACCCCGGTATACCACATCGATCCAATTCACTCTATTCCTTGCCCGCCTTTCACCCTCTTGCATGTTCAGGCCCCGATCACTCAAAATCTTTTTCACTCCATCTTTACACCTCCAATTTGGTCTCCCACTTCTCGTTCCCTCCACCTCCGATACATATATCCTCTTGGTCAATCTTTCCTCACTCATTCTCTCCATGTGTCCAAACCATTTCAAAACACCCTCTTCTGCTCTCTCAACCACGCTCTTTTTATTAGCACACATCTTTCCTACCCACTCATTACCTGCTCGATCGAACCATCTCACACCATATATTGTCCTCAAACATCTCGTTTCCAGCACATCCACCCTCCTCCGGACAACTCTGTCTGTAGCCCAAGCCTCGCAACCATATAACATTGTTGGAACACTATTCATTCAAACATACCCATTTTTGCTTTCTGAGATAATGTTCTCGACTTCCACACATTTTTCAACGCTTCCAGAACGTTCGTCCCCCCCCCCCCCACTCTATGATTCGCTTCCGCTTTCAATGGTTCCATCCACTGCCAAATCCGCCCCCAGATATCTAAAACACTTCACTTCCTCCAGTTTTTCTTCATTCAAACTCACCTCCCAGTTCACTTGTCCCTCAACCCCACTCTACCTAATAACCTGGCTCTTATTCACATTTACTCTCACCTTTCTTCTTTCACACACTTTACCAAACTCAGTCACCAGCTTCTGCAGTTTCACATACGAATTAACCACCAGCGCTGTATCATCAGGGAACAACAACTGACCCACGTACCAAGCACTCTCATCCACAACAGACTCCATACTTGCCCCTCTTTCCAATACTCTTGCATTCACCTCCCTAACAACCCCATCCATAAACAAATCAAACAACCATGGAGACATCACGAACCCCTGCTGAAAACCAACATTCACTGAGAACCAATCACTTTCCTCTCTTCCTACACGTACACATGCCTTAAATCCTCGATAAAAACTTTCCACTGCTTCTACCAACTTGCCTCCCACACAATACATTCTTAATACCTTCACAGAGCATCTCTATCAACTCTATCATATGCCTTCTCCAGATCATAAATGCTACATACAAATCCATTTGTTTTTCTAAGTATTTCTCACATACATTTTTCAAGGCAAACACCTGATCCACACATCCTCTACCACTTCTGAAACCACACTGCTCTTCCCCAATCTGATGCTCTGTACATGCCTTCACCCTCTCAATCAATACCCTCCCATATAATTTACCAGGAATACTCAACAAACGTATGCCTTTTTAATTTGAGCACTCACATTTATCCCCTTTGCGTTTCTAAAATGGCACTATGCAAGCATTCCTCCAATCCACAGGCACCTCACCATGAGTCATACATATGTTAGATAACCTTACCAACCAGTCAACAATACAGTCACCCCCTTTTTTAATACATTCCACTGCAATACCATCCAAACCCGCTGCCTTGCTGGCTTTCATCTTCCGCAAAGCTTTTACCAAATCATTCTCCCTAACCCTCTCACTTTGCACACCACCTCGACCAAAACACCCGATATCTGCCACTCTATCATCAAACACATTCAACAAACCTTCAAAATACTCACTCCATCTCTTTCTCACATAACCACTACTTGTTATCACCTCCCCATTAGCTCCCTTTACTGAAGTTCCCATTTGTTTCCTTGTCTTACGCACTTTATTTACCTCTTTCCAAGCCATCTTTTTATTCTCCATAAAATTTAATGATACTCTCTCACCCCAACTCTCATTTGCGCTCTCTTTCACCTCTTGCACCTTTCTCTTGACCTCCTGCCTTTTTCTTTTATACATCTCCCTCTCATTTGCATTATTTCCCTGCAAAAATCGTCCAAATACCTCTCTCTCTTCTCTTTCACTAATAATATTACTTCTTCATCCCACCACTCACAACCCTTTCTAATCTGCCCTCCTCCCACGCTTCTCATGCCACAAACATATTTTGCGCAAGCCATCACTGCTTCCCTATACACATCCCATTCCTCCCATTACTCCCCTTACCTCCTTTGTTCTCAACTTTTTCCATTCTTTACTCAGTCTCTCCTGGTACTTCCTCACACAAGTCTCCTTCCCAAGCTCACTTACTCTCACCACTTTCTTCACGTCAACATTCTCTCTTCTTTTCTGAAAACATCTACAAATCTTCACCTTCGCCTCCACAAGATAATGATCAGACATCCCTCCAGTTGCCCCTCTCAGTACATTAACATCCAAAAGTCTCTTTCGCGCGCCTATCAATTAACACGTAATCCAATAACGCTCTCTGGCCATCTCTCCTACTTGCATACGTATACTTATGTATATCTCGCTTTTCAAACCAGGTATTCCCAATCACCAGTCCTCTTCCAGCACATGAATGTTCAAGCTCTTCGTCATTTACATTGACAACACTGAACACTCCATGTACGCTAATTATTCCCTCAACTGCCACATTACTCACCTTTGCATTCAAATCACCCATCACTATAACCCGGTCTCGTGCATCAAAACTACTAACACTCACTCAGCTGCTCCCAAAACACTTGCCTCTCATGATCTTTCTTCTCATGCCCAGGTGCATATGCACCAATGATCACCCATCTCTCTCCATCCACTTTCAGTTTTACCCATATCAACCTAGAGTTTACGTTCTTACACTCTATCACATACTCCCACCACTCCTGTTTCAGGAGTAGTGCTACTCCTTCCCTTGCTCTTGTCCTCTCACTAACCCCTGACTTCATTCCCAAGACATTCCCAAACCACTCTTCCCCTTTACCCTTGAGCTTCGTTTCACTCAGAGCTAAAACATCCAGGTTCCTCAAACATACTACCTATCTCTCCTTTTTTCTCATCTTAGTTACATCCACACACATTTAGACACCCCAGTCTGAGCCTTCGAGGAGGATGAGCACTCCCTGCATGACCCCTTCTTCTGTTTCCCCCTTTAGAAAGTTAAAATACAAGGAGGTGAGGGTTTCTAGCCCCCCCGCTCCCGTCCCACTTAGTCGCCTTTTACGACACGTGAGGAATGCATGGGAAGTATTCTTTCTCACGTATCCCCAGGGATAACCTTACCACTGCAATACCATCCAAACCCGCTGCCTTGCCGGTTTTCATTTTCCGCAAAGCTTTTACTACCTCTTCTCTGTTTACGAAATAATTTTCCCTAACCCTCTCACTTTGCACACCACCTCGACCAAAACACCCTATATCTCCCACTCTATCATCAAACACCTTCAAGAAACCTTCAAAATACTCTCTCAACCTCCTTCTCACATCACCACTATTTGTTATCACCTCCCCATTAGCCCCCTCCACTGAAGTTCCCATTTGTTCCCTTGTCTTACGCACTTTATTTACCTCCTTCCAAAACATCTTTTTATTCTCCATAAAATCTAATGATACTCTCTCACCCCAACTCCCATTTGCCCTCTTTTTCACCTCTTTCACCTTTCTCTTGACTTCCTCCCTTTTTCTTTTATACATCTCCCACTCATTTGCATTATTTCCCTGCAAAAATCGTCCAAATGCCTCTCTCTTCTCTTTCACTAATAATCTTACTTCTTCATCCCACCACTCACTACCCTTTCTAATCTGCCCACCTCCCACTCTTCTCATGTCACAAGCATCTTTCGAGAAAGCCATCACTGCTTCCCTAAATGCATCCCATTCCTCCCCCACTCCCCTTACCTCCTTTGTTCTCACCTTTTTCCATTCTGTACTCAGTCTCTCCTGGTACTTCCTCATACAAGTCTCCTTCCCAAGCTTACTTACTCTCACCACTCTCTTCACCCCAACATTCTCTCTTCTTTTCTGAAAACCCATACAAATCTTCACCTTCGCCTCCACAAGATAATGATCAGACATCCCTCCAGTTGCACCTCTCAGCACATTAACATCCAAAAATCTCTCTTTTGCGCGCCTATCAATTAAAACGTAATCCAATAACGCTCTCTGGCCATCTCTCCTACTTACATACGTATACTTATGTATATCTCTCTTTTTAAACCAGGTATTCCCAATCACCAGTCGTTTTTCAGCACATGGATCTACAAGCTCTTCACCATTTCCATTTACAACACTGAACACCCCATGTATACCAATTATTCCCTCAATTATCTGAATATATGTATTACTCATGGTAAGGTGCCTGAGGATTGGTGGAATGCTTGCATAGTGCCATTGCACAAAGGCAAAGGGGACAAAAGTGAGTGCTCAAATTACAGAGGTATGAGTTTGTTGAGTATTCCTGGTAAATTATATGGGAGGGTATTGATTTAGAGGATGAAGGCATGTACAGAGCATCAGATTGGGGAAGAACAGTGTGGTTTCAGAAGTGGTAAAGGATGTGTGGATCAGGTGTTTGCTTTGAAGAATGTATGTGAGAAATACTTAGAAAAGCAAATGGATTTGTATGTAGCATTTATGGATCTGGAGAAGGCATATGATAGAGTTGATAGAGATGCTCTGTGGAAGGTATTAAGAATATATGGTGTGGGAGGCAAGTTGTTAGAAGCAGTGAAAAGCTTCTATCGAGGATGTAAGGCATGTGTACGAGTAGGAAGAGAGGAAAGTGATTAGTTCTCAGTGAATGTAGGTTTGCGGCAGGGGTGTGTGATGTCTCCATGGTTGTTTAATTTGTTTATGGATAGGGTTGTTAGGGAGGTGAATGCAAGAGTTTTGGAAGAGGGGCACGTATGCAGTCTGTTCTGGATGAGAGAGCTTGGGAAGTGAGTCAGTTGTTGTTCGCTGATGATACACCGCTGATGGGTGATTCATGTGAGAAACTGCAGAAGCTGGTGACTGAGTTTGGTAAAGTGTGTGAAAGAAGAAAGTTAAGAGTAAATGTGAATAAGAGCAAGGTTATTAGGTACAGTAGGGTTGAGGGTCATGTCAATTAGGAGGTAAGTTTGAATGAAGAAAAACTGGAGGAAGTGAAGTGTTTTAGACATCTAGGAGTGGATCTGGCAGCGGATGGAACCATGGAAGTGGAAGTGAATTATAAGGTGGGGGAGGGGGCGAAAATTCTGGGAGCCTTGAAGAATGTTTGGAAGTCGAGAAAATTATCTTGGAAAGCAAAAATGGGCATGTATGAAGGGATAGTGGTTCCAACAATGTTGTATGGTTGCAAGGCGTGGGCTATGCCATGATAGAGTTGTGCGGAGGAGGGTGTATGTGCTGGAAATGAGATGTTTGAGGACAATATGTGGTGTGAGGTGGTTTGATCTTGTAAGTAATTTAAGGGTAAGAGAGATGTGTGGTAATAAAAAGAGTGTGATTGAGGGAGCAGAACAGGGTGTTTTGAAATGGTTCGTTCACATGGAGAGAATGAGTGAGAAAAGACTGACCAAGAGGATATATGTGTCAGAGGTGAAGAGAACGAGGAGAAGTAGGAAACCAAATTGGAGCTAGAAAGATGGAGTGAAAAAGATTTTGAGTGATCGGGGCCTGAGCATGAAGGAGGGTGAAAGGCCGGCAAGGAATAGAGTGAATTGGAACGATGTGGTATACCGGGGTCGAAGTGCTGTCAATGGATTGAACCAGGGCATGTGAAGCGTCTGGGGTAAACCATGGAAAGTTCTGTGGGGCCTGGATGTGGAGAGGGAGCTGTGGTTTCGGTGCATTATTACATGACAGCTAGAGACTGAGTGTGAACGAATGTGGCCATTGTTGTCTTTTCCTAGCGCTACCTCGCACACATGAGGGGGGAGGGGGATGTTATTTCATGTGTGGCGAGGTGGCGAAGGGAATGAATAAAGGCAGACAGTATGAATTATGTACATGCGTATATATGTATATGTCTGTGTGTGTACATATATATGTATACGTAGAGATGTATAGGTATGTATATTTGCGTGTGTGGACGTGTATGTATATACATGTGTATGTGGGTGAGTTGGGCCATTCTTTCGTCTGTTTCCTTGCGCTACCTCGCAAACGCGGGAGAGAGCGACAAAGCAAAATAATAAAAAAAAATGATAATATATATATATATATATATATATATATATATATATATATATATATATATATATATATATATATATATATATATGTGTGTGTGTGTGTGTGTGTGTGCGTGTGTGTGTGTGTGTGTGTGTGTGAATACCAGCAAGGTTATTAGGAACAGTAGGGTTGAGGGTCAAGTCAATTGGGAGGTAAGTTTGAATGGAGAAAAACTGGAGGAAGTAAAGTGTTTTAGATATCTGGGAGTGGATCTGGCAGTGGATGGAACCATGGAAGCGGAAGTGGATCATAGGGTGGGGGAGGGGGCGAAAATTCTGGGAGCCTTGAAGAATGTGTGGAAGTCGAGAACATTATCTCGGAAAGCAAAAATCTGTATGTTTGAAGGAATAGTGGTTCCAACAATGTTGTATGGTTGCGAGGCGTGGGCTATGGATAGAGTTGTGCGCAGGAGGATGGATGTGCTGGAAATGAGATGTTTGAGGACAATGTGTGGTGTGAGGTGGTTTGATCGAGTAAGTAACGTAAGGGTAAGAGAGATGTGTGAAAATAAAAAGAGCGTGGTTGAGAGAGCAGAAGAGGGTGTTTTGAAATGGTTTGGGCACATGGAGAGAATGAGTGAGGAAAGATTGACCAAGAGGATATATGTGTCAGAGGTGGAGGGAACGATGAGAAGTGGGAGACCAAATTGGAGGTGGAAAGATGGAGTGAAAAAGATTTTGTGTGATCGGGGCCTGAACATGCAGGAGGGTGAAAGGAGGGCAAGGAATAGAGTGAATTGGAGCGATGTGGTATACCGGGGTTGACGTGCTGTCAGTGGATTGAATCAGGGCATGTGAAGCGTCTGGGGTAAACCATGGAAAGCTGGGTAGGTATGTATATTTGCGTGTGTGGACGTATGTATATACATGTGTATGGGGGTGGGTTGGGCCATTTCTTTCGTCTGTTTCCTTGCGCTACCTCGCAAACGCGGGAGACAGCGACAAAGCAAAAAAAAAATAAAAAAAAAATATATATATATATATATATTCCGTACCCTGAGTCAGGTACTCATTTCATTGACCACTTCCTAGTGGTGGATGAGCAGTTGGATCGACACTGGACCGATTGACGCAATCAGGATTCGAACCTATACGCTCGACCTTGGGTGGTCTGTGAATGCGTCTCGGTCATGAATGCTAACCGTTATACCAGGAAAGGTCAAATACATACGCAAATGACTGAATGTAAAAAATAAAGAGGCGGGAGGTTAAGAAGAAGGTGCAAGAGGTGAAAAAGAGGGCTAATGAGAGTTGGGGTGAGAGAGTATCAATAAATCTTAGGGAGAATAAAAAGATGTTTTGGAAGGAGGTAAATAAATTTCGTAAGACAATAGACCAAATGGGAACATCGGTGAAGGGAGCATGTGAGGAGTGGTGATGTGAGAAGGAGATGGAGTGAGTATTTTGAAGGTTTGTTGAATGTGTTTGATGATAGAGTGGAAGATATAGGGTGTTTAGGTAGGGTTGGCGTTGGAAGTGAGAGGGTCAGGGAGAATGATTTGGTAAACAGAGGAGAGGTAGTGAAAGCTTTGCGGATGATGAAATCCGGAAAGGCAGCGGGTTTGGATGGTAATGCAGTAGAATTATTAAGAAAGTGGTTGACTGTGTTGTTGACTGGTTGGTGAGGATATTCAATGTATGTATGCGTCATGATGAAGTGCCTAAGGATTGGCGGAATGCATGTATAGTGCCATTGTACAAAAGCAAAGAGGATAATGGTGAGTGTCCAAACTACAAAGGTATAAGTTTGTTAAGTTTTCCTGGTAAATTATATGTTAGCGTATTGATTGAGAGTGTACAGGCATGTACAGAATATCAGACTGGGAAAGAGCAGTGTAGTTTCAGAAGTGGTAGAGATGTGCAGATCAGGTGTTTGCTTTGAAGAATGTATGGGAGAAATATTTGGAAAATCAGATGGATTTGTATGTAGCATTTATGAATCTGGAGAAGGCATGTGATAGGGTGGATAGAGATACTTTGTGGAGGGTGTTCAGAGTATATGGTGTAGGAGGTAAGTTGCTAGAAGCAGTGAAAAGTTTTTACCAAGGATGTAAGGCATGTGAACGAATAGGAAGAGCGGAGAGTGATTGGTTCCCAGTGTATGCTGGTCTGCAGTAAGGGTGTGTGATATCCCTATGGATGTTTGATTTGTTCAGGGATGGGATGGTTAAGGAGGTAAATGCAAGAGTTTTGGAGAGTGGGGCGAGTATGCAGTCTGTTGGACATGAGAGGGCCTGGGAAGTAAGTCAGTTGTTGTTCACTAATGATACAGCTCTGGTGGCTGATTAAAGTGAGAAATTGCAGAAGTTGGTGACTGAGTTTTGAAAAGTGTGTAAAAGGAGAAAGTTGAAAGTAAATGTGAATAAGAGCAAGGTAATTAAGTACAGTAGGGTTAAGGGACAAGTTACTTGGGATGTAAGTGTGAGTGGAGAAAAATTGGAGGAAATAGAGAGTAGCAAGTATGAATATGTACATGTGTGTATATATATGTATATGTCTGTGTATGTATATGTATGTATAAGTTGAAATGTATGTGTATGTATGTGTATGTATGTATATACATACTGATATACTGACTGATATTAATGCTGATATACTTACTGATATTATTTCATCATTAGTTAATTACTGTAAATCTCTAAATTGCAAAAAGACTTTGTCACATCAACACAAAAGTGTATGCCAGTTTGGCAAAATCAGTGGAACCTAATTACCCTAAAAGATTTAACAGAGCTATTAACACCTTAAATAAGACAATGATATACATATTACCAGTTCAAATTAGGCTAACACTGTGGGGATTATGGACAAAAGTAATTATCTATCTAAAAGAATGATCTTTTAAATGATGTCACAACATATTCTAAACTCAGTAAGAATCCCCTAGAAGCACTTAATTCCCATTTCAATAAAGAATTGACGTTGTTGTCGAAAGGTAATGGTTCTCTTATCAAAAGTTTGTCATCTTTGTCCCCTTCATTGCCATACACGTAGGGACTTATCAGAACACTTAAACCATATTTTCCAGCAAGACCTATAGTGAGTTCAGTAGGCTCCATCACATATAAATTGTCAAAATGGTTAGTTTCTATATCAAGCCCTTTAGTGGGTAAGATATCAAATTCTGATATCATGAACAATGTAGATTTAGTTAACAAACTTAACAATATCAATGTTGATTTTGATTTCAAATTTGTTAGCTTTGATGTTTCCTCACTTTTCACAAAAGTTCCAGTTGATTATCCTCTAGAATATTTATTTGATGTCTTGGATCATATTCATTTACCTGTTTCAAAGTCTAATTTCACTGAACTGATGAAATTCTGTATAAAAGACTGTGTATCTCAATTCAATGGAGATTATTATGCTCAAAAATTTGGTATGGCAATGGGTAACCCTCTTTCACCTGTACTAAATAATCTTTATATGGAATTTTTTGAAACAAAATTGCTAAAGGATATCTTACCTTCTAATGCAATTTGGTTTAGGTATGTAGATGATGTTCTTTGTGTTTGGCCAACAAATGAAAATTTACAAATATTTCTCCCCTTACTTAACAATTTAGTACCGTCCATCAAATATACTGTAGAAATTGAAAATAATGGTATGTTACCACTTTCAGATTGCATGATCCATAGGCAAGGAAACAGGTTTAAGTTTAGCAAACACAGAAAACCTACCAATGCATGCTCATATATCCATTATTACTCATCTCAACATGACAGAGTTGAATTATCATCATTTCAATCTATGTTCCTTGTGGCATTACGTATTTGCAGTCCAGAGTATACTGATGATGAGTTTGAGAAGATATATTCTATTGGATCTAAGTTAAAGTACCCTAGATCTTTCATTGACAAATCCCTTAAGTAAGCAAAGAAATCATTTTATAGAGTTGAGCCCAAACTTCCCATTGACACCAAGAATCTTTTAGTTCTCCCTTTTAATAATCATTTTTCTTTACTTCCCATGTTGCTTAAATCCTTTAATGTAAATGTTGCTTTCATCAACAATAATACCATAAAGAATATCAATCAGGAATTCACCAGAAAATTCTCCTGGGTGCATCTTTAAAGTGCCATGTAGAAATTGTGATGAGTTTTATGTTGGGCAGACTGGTAAGGATATTTCTCTTAGACTGAAGCAACATGAATATAGTATAAGAACGGGACACGAATCAAATGCTTTGTTTACTCACGTCAAAAGCCATGATCATTGTATTGACTGGAGTAATGCCCTCTCAGTTAGTAACTCTAACTCTATTACCACGAGAAATATCATTGAATCTTCTATCATCAAATACACAAAGAATTATAATCTTAATATTAGCGATGGTCTGTACAAATTGGATAGCTTTATTGTTGATAAAGTTTGTAAACATTTCACCTTCTTGTCCATATAATAAGTTTATGATACGCTCGTTGTCTGTCTTGGACAATCACATGATTACCAAATGGCGTCCTAGCTACATCTCTTCGTTGTATATCAACTGACTGTTATATTTCTCTCTTGTGTCTTCCCTGGTGATGTGATTATTACACGAAAATGCATTTGGGAACTTATCGGGATTTCCGTTGCCTGCGTCGTCTCAACTCGCATAAGAATGTGTCACTCACGTTACATCTGAGGTTGCTGGTCCTGAGTATGTTGAGGAGCACCTCCAGGCCGCCCACCATCTTGAGAGCCACCTGGCACACCTCACGGTACATCCCACAGTCCTTCAGCCCCACCAGGGCTATGGTTGTGCAGGTCGCGTTCCCAACTTTCAGGTACTGTAAAACAGAAGGTTGCAGCTTGCTTCACTATCAAGTTGATAGTGGGAGAGATGCTGTGTGTGTGGCAACATGGTGGGAGAGATGCTGTGTGTGTGTGTAGCAACATAGTGGGAGAGATGCTGTGTGTGTAGCAATATGGTGGGAGAGATGCTGTGTGTGTAGCAACATGGTGGGAAAGATGCTGTGTGTGTAGCAACATGGTGGGAGAGATGCTGTGTGTGTAGCAACATGGTGGGAAAGATGCTGTGTGTGTAGCAACATGGTGGGAGAGATGCTGTGTGTGTGTGTAGCAACATGGTGGGAAAGATGCTGTGTGTGTAGCAACATGGTGGGAGAGATGCTGTGTGTGTGTGTAGCAACATGGTGGGAAAGATGCTGTGTGTGTGGCAACATGGTGGGAGAGATGCTGTGTGTGTAGCAACATGGTGGGAAAGATGCTGTGTGTGTAGCAACATGGTGGGAGAGATGCTGTGTGTGTGTGTAGCAACATGGTGGGAGAGATGCTGTGTGTGTGGCAACATGGTGGGAGAGATGCTGTGTGTAGCAACATGGTGGGAGAGATGCTGTGTGTGTGTGGCAACATGGTGGGAGAGATGCTGTGTGTAGCAACATGGTGGGAGAGATGCTGTGTGTGTAGCAACATGGTGGGAGAGATGCTGTGTGTGTGGCAACATGGTGGGAGAGATGCTGTGTGTAGCAACATGGTGGGAGAGATGCTGTGTGTGTGGCAACATGGTGGGAGAGATGCTGTGTGTAGCAACATGGTGGGAGAGATGCTGTGTGTGTGGCAACATGGTGGGAGAGATGCTGTTTGTGTAGCAACATGGCGGGAGAGATGCTGTGTGTGGCAACATGGTGGGAGAGATGCTGTGTGTGTAGCAACATGGTGAGAGAGATGCTGTGTTTAGCAATATGGTGGGAGAGATGCTGTGTGTGTAGCAACATGGTGGGAGAGATGCTGTGTGTAGCAATATGGTGGGAGAGATGCTGTGTGTGTAGCAACATGGTGGAAGAGATGCTGTGTGTGTAGCAACATGGTGGGAGAGATGCTGTGCTTGTGGCGACATGGTAGGAGAGATGGTGGGAGAGATGCTGTGTGTGTAGCAACATGGTGGGAGAGATGGTGGGAGAGATGCTGTGTGTGTAGCAACATGGTGGGAGAGATGCTGTGCTTGTGGCAACATGGTGGGAAAGATGCTGTGTGTGTAGCAACATGGTGAAAGATATGCTGTGTGTGGCAACATGGTGGGAGAGATATGCTGTGTGTGGCAACATGGTGGGAGAGATGCTGTGCTTGTGGCAACATGGTGGGAGAGATGCTGTGTGTGTAGCAACATGGTGGGAGAGATGCTGTGCTTGTGGCAACATGGTAGGAAAGATGCTGTGGGTGTAGCAACATGGTGGGAGAGATGCTGTGTGTGTAGCAACATGGTGGGAGAGATGCTGTGCTTGTGGCAACATGGTAGGAAAGATGCTGTGTGTGTAGCAACATGGTGGGAGAGATGCTGTGCTTTTGGCAACATGGTAGGAAAGATGCTGTGTGTGTAGCAACATGGTGGGAGAGATGCTGTGTGTGTAGCAACATGGTGGGAGAGATGCTGTGTGTGTAGCAACATGGTGGGAGAGATGCTGTGCTTATGGCAACATGGTAGGAAAGATGCTGTGTGTGTAGCAACATGGTGGGAGAGATGCTGTGTGTGTAGCAACATGGTGAGAGATATGCTGTGTGTAGCAATATGGTGGGAGAGATGCTGTGTGTGTAGCAACATGGTGAGAGATATGCTGTGTGTGTAGCAACATGGTGGGAGAGATGCTGTGTGTGTAGCAACATGGTGAGAGATATGCTGTGTGTGTAGCAACATGGTGGGAGAGATGTTGTGCTTGTGGCAACATTGTAGGAAAGATGCTGTGTGTGTAGCAACATGGTGGGAGAGATGCTGTGTGTGTAGCAACATGGTGAGAGATATGCTGTGTGTAGCAATATGGTGGGAGAGATGCTGTGTGTGTAGCAACATGGTGAGAGATATGCTGTGTGTGTAGCAACATGGTGGGAGAGATGCTGTGCTTGTGGCAACATGGTAGGAAAGATGCTGTGTGTGTAGCAACATGGTGGGAGAGATGCTGTGTGTGTAGCAACATGGTGGGAGAGGTGCTGTGTGTAGCAACATGGTGGGAGAGGTGCTTTGCTTGTGGCGACATGGTAGGAAAGATGCTGTGTGTGTAGCAATATGGTGGGAGAGATGCTGTGTGTGTAGCAACATGGTGGGAGAGATGCTGTGCTTGTGGCAACATGGTAGGAAAGATGCTGTGTGTGTAGCAACATGGTGGGAGAGATGCTGTGTGTGTAGCAACATGGTGAGAGAGATGCTGTGTTTAGCAATATGGTGGGAGAGATGCTGTGTGTGTAGCAACATGGTGGGAGAGATGCTGTGTGTAGCAATATGGTGGGAGAGATGCTGTGTGTGTAGCAACATGGTGAGAGATATGCTGTGTGTAGCAATATGGTGGGAGAGATGCTGTGTGTGTAGCAACATGGTGAGAGATATGCTGCGTGTGTAGCATCATGGTGAGAGATATGCTGTGTGTGTAGCAACATGGTGGGAGAGATGCTGTACTTGTGGCAACATGGTGGGAGAGATGCTGTGTGTGGCAACATGGTGGGAGAGATGCTGTGTGTGGCAACATGGTAGGAGGATTCTGCTTTATATGTGGCACATGGTGGGAGAGTTATGCTATGCATTCCAACCCATCTAGAAGTTACGTAGTGAGAAACATTTCAGCAAAGATCAGGAAACAATGGATGAATTATTTGTTAATTTGTATAGTGAACTGTTTACACAGGTCAAACAACAACTGGACCTTGTTTTTACAAAGTATTTGTAAGTAAACTATTAAGATCATGCAAAGTGAAGATATTGTCCTGTTTCTGAGGTAGAACGAATTGTTTGAAGGGTAAAGTTGTGTATGTCAAAACTCTGAAATAAAGTGTGTGACATTGTGGAAAGAGTTCAGTTGTGTGTTTTCCAAAAGTGGTGTGTTAAAGTGAGTGTTGGACGGTACTGGGACAGATAAACTAGACCAGGGAAAAAGATGGGAAAGTTAACCTTTCTCCTGCCAGGTTTACGGGTAAGCGAACTGTGTGGCTAAGAGTTGGTGGAGGTTACCTGTTTGAGGCAAAGTGTTACTGGGAACTAGTTATATCTAGCAGATCAGTGGGAAAGTTACGCGTGGCAGAGTAATGAGGAAGTCAAGTGCTGTCTGCAGTTAGGCTGTGTACAGGAAAGCGTTGTGAAGGATGAGTTGTGAGGGGTGAACTGGTGAGAAACTTACTCTGTGCATAGTATATCGGTGGAAGGGTAGGCAAAGATGTGGGGAAACTCAGTTGTGTGTCAGAGATTTAAGGGAAGTAATGGCCTTTGGCACCGCCAAAGGGGATTTAAAGTAAACCTTCAAATTCCCTCTTTACTTTTGGTTGCCGCCACGCCATTCTATTGGCCTTTGGCACCCCTAAAGGGACTATAAGGTAAAACTTCAATCTGTTTCTTTCCCTTTGGACGCCGCTATGCCCGTGAGTGTGGCAAGACGTTGGTACGGCTGAAAAGATTGTGGCAAGGTCGTGGGAGAGGTGACATACTTGTACGGAAGTGTTAACAAAGACGTTGTATTGCAGGATCTATACTGTGCGTAACGAAGTGTTGGGGGTTCTAGGTTGTGTCTGGTTAAGGTTTATGTGATTTATATAGAGGGTTGGGAGAATTATGTCAGGTAAGATGGTGACGAAGCTAAGATCGGTAGAGTAGAGGTGAGAAAGTTGTGTGGCAGTTGGGTGAGATATGATGCGATAGAATCATGAGAGGGCTAAGTTGTATGTGGCAAAGCGGTAGGAGAGTAACACTGTGAAAGTCTGTTGGGAAAATTAAACTGTTTGTAGTAAGATAACGAGACCTAGTGAGTCAAGTTTTCTATGTCAAATTGTTGGCAGAGCTGAGCAGAGCCAGGCACAGTGGCAGGAAAGATATGTTATGTATGATTAATCGATGGGAGATCAAAACTATTTATGGCTGAAGTGTTGTGAGAAGAGTTGACCCGTGTAGGGCGACGTGTTAGAAAAGATGCTGCGTGATGTTTGGCTATGCTGCGTACCCATCTACCACGCAAATGGTACGAGGTTCGAATCTTGTTGTTGGAGAGTATCATGTTTTCTTTGAAGGTATTCCTTCATATGCACTATATTTGTATTCATATACCTTCACGATATGACATTAAGTTTGGTAAAGTTGTTGACTACCGGGAAACATAAGCCTGGCGGGATTGGACCGGTCTGAACCCCGTTTCTCGTGGACGTGAGGCAAAGGATATTCAATTCCATGTAATCGAATTATCATTTCCCGATCATGGGTAACAGCCGAGCAGTCAGCAACCACGCATATACCACAAGGTTTGAATACTTGCCGTGTTCATATGTTCTATTAAGGTGCATGTTCAAATGCACTATATTTGTTTAAAAACAGGTTGTGAAGGAGTGAGAAGGAGATAGAGTGAGTACTTTAAAGTTGTGTTGAATGTGTTTGATAATACAGTGGCAGATGTAGGGAGTTTTGGTCGGGGTAGTGTGCGAAGTGAGAGGATCAGGGAGAATGGTCTGCTTATGAAAGACGAGGTTGTGAAAGCTTTGCGGAAAATGAAATCCAGCAAGACGGTGGCTTTGGATGGTATTTCAGTTGAATATATCAAAGGGGTGACTATCGTTCATTGGTTGGTAAGGATATTCAGTGAATGTATGCATCATGATATAGTGCCTGAAGATTGGCGGAATGCGAGCATAGTGCCATTGTACAAAGGCAAAGGGGATAAAGGTGACTGTTCAAACTACAGAGGTATAAATTTATTGAGTATTCCTTGGGAAATTATATGGGAGGGTATTGATTGAGAGGGTGAAGGCATGTACAGAGCATCAGATTGGGGAAGAACAGTGTAGTTTCAGAAGTGGTAGAGGATGTTTGGATCAGGTGTTTGCTTTGAAGAATGTATGTGAGAAATACTTAGAAAAACAGATGGATTTGTATGTAGCATTTATGGATCTGGAGAAGGCATATAATTGGGTTGATAGCGATGCTTTGTGGAAGGCTTTAAGAGTATATAGTGTGGGAGGTAAGTTGGTAGAAGCAGTGAAAAGTTTTTACCAAAGATGTAAGGCCCGTGTACGAGTAGGAAGAGAGGAGAGTGACTGATTCCCAGTGAAGGTCGGTTTGCAGCAGGGGATGTGTGATGTCTCCATGATTGTTTAATCAATTTATGTGTACGGTGGTTAGGGAGGTAAATCCAAGAGTTTTGGAGAGAGGGGCGAGTATGCAGTCTGTTGTAGATGAAAGAGCTTGGGAAGTGAGGCAGTTGTTGCTCGCCGATGATACAGCTCTAGTGGTTGATTCGGGTGAGAAACTGCAGAAGTTGGTGACTAAGTTTAGAAAAGTGTGTGAAAGGACAAAGTTGAAAGTAAATGTGAATAAGAGCAAGTGCATTCCTACATATCTAAAACACTTCACTTCCTCCATTTTTTCTCCATTCAAACTTACATCCCAATTAACTTGTCCCTCAATCCTACTGAACCTAATAACCTTGCTTCTATTCACACTTACTCCCACTTTCTCCTTTCACACACTTTTCCAATCTCAGTCACCAACTTCTGAAGTTTCCCACCCGAATCAGCCACCAGTGTTGTATCATCAGCGAACAACAACTGACTCCCTTCCCAAGCCCTCTCATCCCCATCACAATAAATACTCGCCCCTTTCTCCAAAACTTCTGCATTTACCTCCTTGACCACCCCATCCATAAACAAATCAAACAACCATGGGGACATCGCACATCCCTGCCGCAAATCGACATTCACTGGGAACCAATCACCTTCCTCTCTTCCTGTTCGTACACATGCCTTACATCCTTGGTAAAAATAAACTTTTCACTGCTTCTAGCAACTTACCTCTCACTCCATATACTCTTAAGACCTTCCACAAAGCATTTCTATCAATCCTAACATTTGCTTCCTCCAGATCCACAGATGCTGCATACAAATCCTTCTATTTTTCTAAGTATTTCTCACATACATTATTCAAAACAAACACCTGATCCACACGTCCTCTATCACTTCTGAAACCACACTGCTCTTCCCCAATCTGATGCTCTGTACATGCCTTCACCCTCTCAATCAATACCCTCCCATATGAATTCCTTGGAGTACTCAACAAAATTATGTCTCTGTAGTTTGAACACTCTCCTTTGTACTTTGTACAATGGCACTATGCATGCATTCTGCAAATCCTCAGGCGCTTCACCATGATCCATACATACATTTAATATCCTTACTAACAAATCAACAACAAAGTCACCCTCTTTTTTATTCAGTTCTACTGCAATACCATCCAAACACGCCGCCTTGTATAGACCTTCACTATCATTAATGTTACAAAGCTTTGTGCATTTGATGATAGAAGATTGATTGATATTTCTCGTAGTAAAGGACATATAGTTAATTACTGAATTAGCATTACTCCAGTCAGTACAGTGGTCATAGTTTTTAACATGATTAAACAAAGCATTTGATCAGTGTCCTACTCTTATATGATCTTTATGTTGCTCAACTCTAACATAAAGATCCTTACCAGTCTGTCCAACATAAAACATATTACAGTTTTTACAAGGAATTCTTTAAACAAACCTGCAAAATTTCTGGTGAGTGTTTTTATTATTCTTTTATAGAATTTCTATTGATGAATGCTACATTTATATGGATTTAAGAAACCTGAGAAGTAATGTAGAATTATCTCTGAAGGACATATATAAAGAATATCCTAATGAAAACCTCACCAGAAAACTCTACGGGCTGTGTTTACAGAATACCTTGCATAAACTGTAATGTTAGGTTGGGCAAATTGGTAAGGTTCTTTATTAGACTTAAGCAATATAGATATTGTATAAGAACAGGACAAAAATTAAATGCTTTATATAATCATGTTGAAAATTTTGACCATTGTACTGACTGGAGTAACGTTAATTCAGCAATTAACTGAAACTCCTTTACCACGAGAAATATCATTCGATATTCTATCATCAAATACACAAAGAATTGTAACTTTAATCTACGTAAAGGTCTATACAAACTGGATAGCTTTGTCTTTGGCAAAATTTGTAATATTCTCTTTCCTGTCCACATAATGAAAATTCATGCCTGGCATAATGTCAGGCCCAAACATCATAACCAAACGCGGCGAACTTATATCCTATACAGAGACTGAAAAACCGAACATAACTGCTATCTCAGAAACGTGGATGAACTGTGAGAATAGATACTTAATCGCCCCACATACAAACTATGTCCGAAAGATCGCTTATATAGGGTAGGTGGTGGAGTCTTGATCTATGATGATGACAATCTAAGTGCTATTAAAATAAGCAAGTTAGACACACACACTTACTGCTTCTCTTTCTATGAGCGAGCATTCGTTCTGCCGTAGCCAGCGGACGTCCTTACCGACGTTGCCGTTAACCTCAGCACCGACCCTATTGCAAGAGAACTGGCGTCCACTCATACGACGGCCTGGTCGCAATCTACATCCCACCGACCTTGAGCTGGATCCGAACATTTCACACGCTGTCGGGTCTCGGCGAGCATCGAGTGCGGCTCGAAACTGGTGAGCTCGATGTCCCATGAGGTACGAGGCCGCCGCACGCAGCCAGCCACAAACAGGTAAGTGGCTCGTGAGGCGTCCACACACAGGGAAGATACTACGCGTCTTGACAACTTCTCCGGCACCTCACCAACATCGTTGTCTCGTTTCCAAAAAAGGCTGCGTCGCTCCCCCCAGACTCGTATGACCAACACCCGAGCTCTTTCGGACACTGGCTCAGCGGGCTTGCACAGCAGGCAGTGATAACTGAGGTGGTTCTCAACCTCCGTCGCAAGCGCCACTCTCTCGTCCACCAGGGTGTCATCCAAGTACGAAGTTTCACGATTGATCCTCTCGTCCCAACTCAGTACAACACTCAGAATCTTCATTACCAAGGGCGCGATGCTCAGTCAGTAGCCCAGCCGTGTCGAGCAATACCGCCATCCCTGGAATACCACCGTCTGATACCGGCCACAGCGACTGGTCCACGCGGGTCTGGAGGTAGGCTATCATCTGCCCACGGGGGCGCCACTCTCTAATCTCCTCGCTGCAAACGTCTGCATCGGCCGTAAGTGGACTAAGATGAGAGTTCAGCTCACGGAAGTCGAGCACCGGGAGCAACTTCCCTTTGTTCTCCTGAACCAAGGCAATCAGCGGGATCGTCCCCTTCACTGCTCCGTGACGCCTCTCGTTGTATGGTACTAGCCAGCCATCCGCAATCCATTGCAACAGTTCGCGTTCACACTCTTGGCGAGTCTCCGGTCGTCCCGGTACTCCGGGGTAGTGTTCAACAGACGTGGCGGCTCCGTACCATCACACCACTTCCACAAAACCATCCACTTTCTCGCTGCCACATCATAGGTCACTGGGAGATCCTTTTCATCAATTACGGGACCTGTTGCCACAGTCGCTACTGTTGAAGATGGAGACTCTTCAACACCAAACCACTCGTCGGGCGGCGTGCGCACCGTCACACCACGGAAAACGTTAACGCCATTTATGCCGAGGACGAAGTTAAGGTTCAACGGCCTAGCGACCACCACCAGCACCTCCCGCATCCCGTTTCCTGTGTACAATATCGCTCCAATTCGTTCTATTTTGTTCACACAACATGCTGTCCCGCAGCTTCAAACCCCAAAATCTAAAAGCGTCTTTCATTCCATACTTCCATTTCGTCCTCGGTCTCCTTTTCCTCCCTATTCTTTGCACTTCTAATGCATAGATCCTTTCACTCATACTATTCATAAATCCAAACTATTTCAGCAGATCCTGCTAACCTCTTTCCAGTATACTCTGTTTACTGCATTTTTCTCAAAATACCATTCCTGACTCCATCATTCCTCCTCATTGCACATATTTTCCTGAGGCATTTCATTTCCAACATATCTATCCTCTTCCACACTTTCAGAATCATAGCCCACAACTCGCGTCTGTATCGTCCAAATTACTGCACCATCAGAAATACTCATTTCATCCCTCTCTTTTCAAACTCCTTATAGCACCCAGGACCCATCCCTCCCTCGTCATCTTACGGTTGACATTAGTTCCATAGTTCTATTCGCTATCATGTCCACTCCCAGGTATCAGACTTACACTCAAAGCAAACCAAAGTTAAACCTCATTGCCTTGCTTATATTCATATTAACTGTAGATATCCGCCTTTCACACGCTCTCAAAGTCAGACACCAACTTCAGCAGTTTTTCACTCGAATCTGGCTCCTGAACACTTCCCGGGCCCCTTGCGTTACCCCCAGCAGACTGCAAAAACAATCCCTCTCCAAAATCCTCGTATTAACTCCCTCACCATCCCATCCATAAACAGATAATCCTTGGTGAAGTGACAAACCTCTAACAAAGACCCACCTCCACAATTCATTGTCTTCTCTTCCGACTCGCATACACATCGTGCTCTCTTGATAGCTCACTGCTTCTCGCGGTTTTCCTCCCATCCTATATATTCTTGGCACCTTCAGCAAAGCATCCCTATATACCTTATCGTATGCTTCCTCCAGATCAACAGAAGTCGCGCAAATCTTTTTCTGTAAGTACTTTTCACACAAATTCTTCAAAGCAAATACCTGGTTTACACATCCTCCACCACTCCTGAAGCCACATTGTTCTTTCCCCGCCTGATGCTCTGTACATGGCACCACCATCTCGGTTACCAGTTGCCTGTACAACTTACCTGGTATACTCAGGTAATTCGAACATTTTCTTTTATTCCTCTTGTGTTTATACAGTGGCACTGTATAGGCTTCCCCCAGTCCTCAGTCACTTCACCCTGGGCTAAACATAAATTGAAAATTCTGACCAACCAGTTAAAAACACAGTGACCCCCTTCCCTTGAGAAATTCAGCTGTAGTACTATCTACTACATCTGTTATGCCACACTTCATCATACTTAAGGCCTTCACCATCGAATCTCTTTTCACAAAACCATTGGCTGTGATTCTCTCAGTCCGCATACTTCCATGCCCTAAGCACCCTAAGTCTACCTTCCTAACATCTAACACATTCAACAGTCCTTTAAAATACTCACTCCATCTCCTCTTCACTTGTTCTTTACAGATTACCACTTCCTCACCCGCTCCTTTCATTTATTCGCCTCTTTCAAAACATTTTTTCTTGTTTTTCCTCAAGTTTGCCCATGGTCTCTCAACCTATCTCCTACTTGCTCTATTTTGTAGCCGCTTGCATCTTGACTTTCTCTTGTGCATAGCCCAATAACAAGTACTCTTTCCCTGCAGGTAACGTCTTTTATACCTCTCTTTTAGCTTTTACCAACAACTTAAGTTCCATGCCTACCAGTCACTACCCTCTCTCACACATCCTTATGTTACCATCTATGTGCCACATTCTTCTCCCGCACATGTAACCAGTGTTTCCCTAGATCCCTTACATTCCTGGCCCACACCTCGACATTCCTTTATTCTTTTCTTTTGCTATTCTTCTCCAAGTTCTTCCTGGCATCTCCTCACACAAGATTCTTTTCGAAGCTCACTCACATTCACCACCCATATTCACCACCCATCCATATCATATCCTCTCTTCCTTAAGCCACCAAAACTTTCACTCTTTCTTCCACCAAGATTTGAACAGGCATTCCACCATTTGCCTTTGTCAGCACGTTCACATCCAAAGGCCTATCAATTAGTACTCACAAACCAGATATTATCAATCACTAGTACTTCTTAAGCACACAATTCCGCAAGCTTTTCGCTATTTTCGCTCCCAATTGGCACTTCATGCCACCTAATTACACCCTGAACAGCTCCATCATCATCATCCAGTCTTATATGTAAATCGCCACTCTTCCTCACTCGCACGTCTTACGATGATAAAGCTTCACTTCACCTACATCACTATGGAGCTCATCTCCTTACTGTCAGTCACGCGTTTCCACAGTTCCTCGTTCAACAAGCCTACTCTATTTTTTTCTCGTCATCAAACTAACCATAGACTTTAACCCTATGACGTTCCTAAACCAATTTTTCCCCTTCACCGAGGGCCTTACTCAGAGCCAGACCAACACTGTTTCTCCCTCCAAACATATCAATCATCTCTTCCTTGTTCTTCTTATCTTAGTTACGTCCGCTCACATTCAGTCATCCTACGTCAGTATGATTAATCCTCGACTAACACACACACACACACACACACACACACACACACACATATCACCGGACTGAGGTAGCTAGTGATGATGTTGAAATCATGTGGGGAAAAGTACCACGAAACCTGCAGCCAGGCTTACCAACACTTCTTTCCCCAAAAGACGGTGGTAACGCTGCACCCTGATCATCCACTACATTACGCGACTTATTACATGACTTATTACATGACTTATTACATGACTTATTACATGACTTATCACATGACTTGTGCAGCAGCGAAATTGGGCGTTCAACAGTCGCAGCAACGACTTCTAAAAGCATCTTTGCAACAAAGTGCAACGCGAAGTGCGAGCCACGAAGACGGGCCGTTATCCAACCCCGGAGGAGCGTTTACAGTGGGACAATATTGGTCAAGTGGCACGACAGAATAGAAGACCTGACTGGCTGTGGCAAGTGAAAGCTCTTCTCCTTCCCTTACGTAGACAAACTTGGTAATAACAAAATAAACACATCAAATTAACAACCACTTTGTCAATATTTGCCAACGATTACCACAACTCAACAACAGCTTCCCCTCACCATACCTACCAACTTCATTTCCCCAGAAGAGTAATGGAATATCAAGCAGCTACGCGTCTTCAGAGCCTTAGAACCAAACGTTCAACCTCATCCATTGATCCTCCGGTGAAACTAACGAGGAATTCTTCCATGAATGAGCTTTACCGCTGACCACCACAGTTAATGCTTCACTCATACAACCTAAATGACCCCACAGCTTGGAAGACAGCATATGTCACTCTACTACCCAAATCCACCAACCCAGAGTCTCTTGATAGCTTACGACCGTTTGCAATCACTTCTGTCCTCAATAGACTTTATGAAAGTTTATTTTTGACTGGACCTTTGCGGACATTGCTGATTTAGTAGATCTTAAGTAGTTTGGAAACATGGAGTCTTACTCCACTACTCATTGCCTCGTAAGCCACCTAGACTTCAGTCACCGCAACTTGGACGAGCGCAAGACCTCGTTGGCGCTCACCTTCGTAGAGGCTTTTACTTGGTAAGGTATAACATCAGCTTGGGACTAAGATGATGTGTCGTCTAGTGGCTAGTGGACTTACTGACCGAGCGACACCATACTGTCCGCTTTAGCGGAGCCTCACTAACATGTGGTGCGCCACACGACACGAAAATGGGAGTCGCTCTGCTTCCTCACCCATATCAGTGACTTCCTGAACGACACAAACCACCGCTGGAAGAACGTAGACGCCTCCATCTTACTATCAACATCAACCATCAGCTGCGGGAAACCATCCACCACAACACCAAGAGTGTAATGATGAGTACCAATCTGGGTGCTAACATGATCCTGCCTCCTGACATCACACAAGGGCCTGACATCCTCCGGGTAATGAGAAACTTCAAACCTTTTTGATTCACTACAGACGACAGCTAGAACTGGAAGTCGTCAGCACTAACATCAGATCATGGTACCGTCAGCACCTTCTCCTTTAATGAAATTACTAGGCGTCCCACCATTTGAGCTCAGGAATGTCTGTATCATCTTTATTCTACGTGAGCTCTTCTACACCTCCCCCGCCTTGTCATCCTTACTAACAGATAAACAGAGGGATTAGCTAGACGCAGTGCAGAAAAGGACAAACAAAATATTCTTGGGTCTCTCATACACCACCTACCAAGAGCAGGCAGTTTGGCGGTAGACTTCCCCCCCACCTTACAGAGACCTTCTTCCCCGAGATTCCTTCCACCAATTCCATCGTAGCCCACCTCAACCCACCTCCACCACCACCTCAGACCACCGCTCGTCACCACAATCGATTTGTTCCGATCACAGCTCGTACAGACCGTAATAAGGCTAGTCGTACACGTAACACTGTGAACGTCATAAACAATCCAGGGACAAGTGCATAGCTATGCAAGCGAACAGAACAGCTGTCTTGTAGTTAGGCTACGTGGTATGCCAACTAATGCATTACTGTAACTATTCATCACAGCATGATCAACCAACTGCATAATGTATAAACCTTACTGTTTATTCTAGAATATCCAAGTATATCGGCCATTCAGTCTATCCAGATGTAGCTGACTCGTGTCCTCAGCCAGGGTGTGGAAATATGCATTCCACCTTGATCTCAAGTTCTCCTGTAATTAGTTAGCCAGTAACTACCTAACCTCACACCTCTGTCTGCAATACCTCAATTGTGTGGGGTTTTTTTAGCTGAAGTGTTGCCTGAATCCAACAAGGCTGGATTGTTCATATCTGAACTGGTAGAAAGTACGTAACACTGTACGTTGTGGGAGGCTGATTAACACGCCAGCTCACCAGGCTGGATCATGGGGCAAACGCCGTTGATGGAAAGATCATCTCGCTGGATGGGCACAGACGACCCATGTTAGAGGAGTCGTCTCGAAACTGGTCGAGGTGATCGGTGGAACTTGCCTGAAGGTATGGACTTCTATACGAATACATGCAGACGGTGCAAAGTTCATGAAGTCAGTGATATACGAGGAGGGTCGCATCAACGTACAGCCAAACCCAGACTACAAATTTGGTCTGATATTGGCTAGTGAAATTCCACCCGAGGAAAGTGTGAATTAAGGAGGATGGGAAAAGGTAAAAGGAGGACTATCATTATTCGTCAGCAGGATACAAGCTTCAGGGTTCTGGGTGTGAGAAGTACTTGCGAGTCGACCTCGTCCCTGACCTGTAGGCAGAGTTCCACGTTAGGAGAACAGTTAAGGAAATAAACTATCTGTTAGCAAATACAAGAACAGCCTTCAAGTATAAGGAAATATTATGCAAGGTGTTCATATCCTAAGTAAGTCCAAAACTAAGATATGCTTTACTGATCATGGTCGCCACACCTCAAGAACCACGAAGGACTGACAGACGAATCACTTAAGGATGGAAGCAAAGATGGTAGTAGAGTCAAGACAGGTGAGTTACAAGTAAAGGTTAGAGGCTTTATTAGGTCTGCCCATCTTGAAGGAGAGACGAGTAATAGTTGACTTGATCACAATCTTTATGCTTTCAGAACAGACGGATGATAATTCATCGAGAGATGCATGAAAAAGGAAAAAAAAATGACATAACATGAAATGAAACAAAAAAACAATTTGAAAATTGTAAAAAAAGAAAGTACTTTTATAGTGTGAAGAACATTGATTGGTGTGAACAATATGATTGAGGACGAGGTCAATACAGACACCATACATAGATTCAAGAAGTTATGTGAAAGCAGAGAATACTCAGAAGATTGGCCTCCATAAGTGCAAAACTCCCTCCAGCAGAAACTACAAATAAGTTATCGCATATTGACACCCAAGATGATGGAAGAGATGATCAGTAAGTAGGTGGCTGAACACTTGCACGGAAGAAACTTTTCAGAGAGAATCATTAAATGTTATATATGATGAATCTTCCACACATCTGTGATGGGTCGAACACTGGCTAGGCGAGAGGCTGTGTGAGTGGACTACTTGCTTATAAAGTACCAGAAGGCATCTACCACCGACCCCCACACGAATTGGCTACAACAAAAGTAGATTTTCACGTAAGCATATGAGAGTGATACCTACAACAAGAGGATAAAATGAAGGGCAGGTCAGAGAAGTCTTCAAACTGGATGAGATAATCAGTGATGCTCTGCAGGGCTCAATCTTGGGGAAGCTGTCATTTTTTGCATATGTAAATGGCTTCGAAAGGACCTTCAGTCATGTCTGAATATGTTTGTGAATGACGTTGAAATTGTGAGGGAACTGAGGAGCGTCCAGTCAGCTAAACACGAGTAGAAACGTTTTCCATCATATTGAAATGTTCAAAGTAAAACATGTATATAGAGAAAGTAATAGGATCAGCAGATTACATGATATTGTAACTGCTAGGCTACAGTTACTATTGGCGCATTGGCATAACTGAAGATGTTGATCATGTGAACTATAAAGTTTGTGGTCAAAGATGTCGACACGAACTAGAACACTAATGTCTTAGAAAGTTAAAAGAAAATAAAAGAATAGAGCCTTTTCGGGATAGATCTAGAAGAAAATTGTAAGAAATGTCACAACACATTATAATTAATAACGACATACATGAAATTCCAGGTTTGTGTTCACTTTTTGCATCTAGTCGGTAAAACTTACAATATGAAACTATGTAATGTACATAATGAAATACGAATTGTATTATCTTATGTAACATCAGCCAACTGGGGTCTGACTAAGGCCATTTGTGACCTCTGTAATCTTTTGCGCTATCGCTCACAGGATGAGCATGGGGTGCACAATAAACTTACCGGGTTATCGGCACAGATCAGATCAATCCAGAATCGCTATAGTCTGCATAGAGACCTACACACACCACACCTTCAGTAGCAACGAAGTAGGGTGATGGGTCGAACGACAGTGAACGTGGATGCAAGATGTGGCAAAAGTGGAAGTCTAGCATGAGGAACAGTGCGTCCTCCTCATGTAGCTCCTGTTCTCTATCATGAATACACATCATGTAACTGTCCTCCATGTTCTTCCTGCGGGCCCCCGTCCCTCAGGTGTTCCTGGCCGTACGTTAACTGTCCTCACCATCATGTCTGTGTTCTCCCTGCGGGCCCCCGTCCCTTGGCCGTACCTTAACCATTCTGTGTATCTGCCAGTAGTCTGCAGAGAGATCGGCCGACTGGAAGTCCAACTGGTACAGGTCCTCTTCCTCTTCCCCGCCTTCGTCCTCATCTGCCTCCACTTCCTCCTCCGCCTCCTCGGCCGCCTGCTCTTCGTCAGAGTTCTCAGGCTGATGAAAAAATGAAAATATTCGGTTTGTGAAGATTTCTGTCGATCTTGAGTATCTGTTATGACAAACCTGAAGTTACGTGACCTGTAGTGTTGCTTTGACGGTAGAACTGGCCCTTACCTTCATTACTGTGGCTAATGGGTGTCGTTCTGTTAGACAACCAGTTGGAGGGTCACAAGGCCAATGATGTAGCGTATCTCTATAAGTAATATGTCAAGATTAAGTTAAAACCTTACAGTCTTGTGGCAGAGCAGCACCGCACTTATCGTGCACAGTTTTACCTGTTAGAGAGCACACCTTGTCTGGATAGCACAGGATCTATAAGAACTATACTGAAGGTGACGATAGAATATATAGCTACCATTGTTAAACTGAAGGGACAATGACGTCATCACTTACTGGAGAGACGATGACGTCATCACTTACCTGCGACTGCGACAGCTTGAGGCTGGAGCGTCTGCGACCATCTGTGCTGCCAGCGGCGCTCTCTCTCCCAGGAGGAACTAGCGACGGCCTCCTGGACGCCATCCTCAAATCTGCTGCTGCCTTCTGCTGTTACCTCCTGCTGCCTCTTGCTGCCTCCTGCTGCTGCTGCCTCTTGCTGTTACCTCCTGCTGCCTCCTGCTGCCTCCTGCTGCTGCTGCCTCCTGCTGTTACCTCCTGCTGCCTCCTGCTGCTGCTTCCTGCTCCTGCCTCCTGCTGCTTTCTGTTCGATAAAACCATAATTATATGTGTATTCATTCTTCACCTATGATCATTTAAGAAAGTGCTGTGGTGTTTACCATGATCCCTATCTATAGGCCTCTGCATCCCAAGGCTGCGCTACTTCCAGCAGCAGGGAAATATGAGCTCCTTTGGAGTGAGACGTTCGTCGATGGGACTGGACTCCTAATGATATACCGTCGACAAAAATGACTTTTCACTTGTGGTGTTAGTTTGAACAGGCAAAGCCAACTAACACCTAGTTAACGTGGGGGCTGGAAACAACCACACCTCTCTTCCTGTATTTCAGTTTCTAAAAGATAGTCTAGAAGAAGGAGCCGAGCAGGGAGTGTTCGTCTTCCTCAAAGGCTCAGACTGTGGTGTCTGAATGTGTGTGCATGTAACGAAGATAAGAAAAAAGGAGAGTTAGGTAGTATGCTTTAGGAAAGGAACAGGACTTTCTGTTTCTAAGCGAAACAAAACTCAAGGGTAGAAAAGAATCATTTGGTAATGTCATAAGAGAAAAGTCAGGAGATGGTATGAGGGTGAATATTTTGCTAAGGATTGGGTAGCACTACTACTGAAGCAGGAGTTGTGGGAGTGTGTGGAATAGTGTAAGGAAATGACTTTTAGACTGAGGTAGCTAAATATCAAGGTGGATCACGAGAAATGGGTGACCACTAATGCATATGCGACTGACTATGAGAGAAAAAATAATGAGAGATAAATGTTCTGGGTGCAACTGATGAGTGAATGTAGTGATTCAGCAGTTTTGATCTAAGAAACTAGGTTTTGGTGATGGGTGAATTCAATGCAAAGGTGAGTAATGTGGTAGCTGAGGATTCTGTCTGATGGCATAGAGTATTCAGTAATGTGAACGGAAATGGCGAGCAGCTTGTGGGGTTGTGTGCGGAGAGAAAAATAGTGATTGGGAATACCTGGTTCAAAAAGAGTTGCATACATAAGTGTGTGAGTAGGAGAGGTGGTCACTGGTCATTACTGGATTGCACACTAATTGATACACGTGCAAAAGAGACTTTTGGACGCGAATGTGCTGCAGTTGGTGGGATGTGGAGGCGCGGGTGAAACTTTATGGAGATTTTCGGAAAAGATGAAACACTTTGGGTTGGAAGAAAGTGGAGAAAGTAAGTGAGCTTGGAAAAGACTCTTGATCAATGAGATACCAGGTAAGACTGAGTGTAAAAATGGTGAAAGGTGAACTTAATGAAGACAGTGAAGTGGATGAGGAATGGAAGGTACTTTGTGCTGGCATGTGCAAGATATGTGCGTGGCACACCCAAGTTGGCAGGTTAGAAAGGGAAGAGTGGTGGGACGACGAATGTGCTTGTGAGGGAGAAGAGAGATACACAGGACGTTACACACAGGGAAGAAGTGCAGATAATCGGAAGATTTATGAAAGAAAGAGGCAAGAGGTCAAGAGGAAGGTGCAGGAGTTGGAAGAAAAAGTAAATGAGAGTTGGGGTGAGTGAGTATCATTAAACACTAGGGAGAATAAAGTGTTTTGAGGAAAGGTTAACAGTGCTCGAGAAACTAGAGAACTAATGGAAACATCAGTGAAGGTGGCAAATAAGGACAAGGTAAGAGTTAGCGATGAAATGAATAGAAATAAAAAAAAGTGTCTGTAGAACTTGCGCGGCTGAAACCAGCTGTCCAAATATCCTTTTTTTTGGATGTCCACAATCCTACCATAGATATACCAGGGGCCAAAGAGAGGAATCATTTAGAAAGCCATTTTTCACACATTTTCCTGACTCTGGATCCAGACTATGAAACTGAATAAGCTTCAGTAAGACATTGAAATCAGTCGGGAGAATATAATGTTCAGTATTTAGTAGACTGGTCATTTTCGAGAACTAAGACAAATATCAAGGAACAATGAAATAAAGGACTGCTTTTGTTTGAGAACAGAATTTGGAAGGCAAAGACATGACGGAAATGACGAAATCAGATAACTTAACTTGACCCATAACCTATAAGGATCATGATACAAATGACGTCTCCGTCATATATACAGAAGGAATGCGTGGCAGCAATTGCTTGGCCTAGTCCAAATATCGTTCATATAATCACAAGAGAAAACATCCTTCCAGAAATATAGAAGATGGCAAATGTTGTGCCTATATTTATGAGAACTACAAGTCATTCTCACTAGTAAGTGTGGATTGGGAAACAATTGAAAAAATGATAAGGAAAAACAGAGCCATTTCAAAGGTCAAACTGCTTAATGAAGGAGACAACACGTACTTAAAGAAATAGGGTCAGGCTTTACAAATGTCTGTCTATTATGAAAGGATAAGTTCTGTTAAGTTCACTGGATGGAATATTACTTAGTGCAGGGGTGGCAAAGGGCGCGGTTTGAGGGAGCATTATCGAAATGGAGTGGAACCACAAGAGGCGTGCCACTAGGCTCTATCTTGGGCCACTACTGTTCTTGATGTATGTTTGGGTGGGACGGACTCTTGGTTAAACATGTGTGCGGGCAATACCAAGCAAGGCCGGGAAGGAATGACCACGACTGGATCAGCTGACACTGGAACGTGGAAAAACCTCTTAAAGTTCGTCGAGAAATAGTAAATGAAATTCAGTGTGTGCAGAACACGCTAAAAGAAAGCCGCATTGTGATCATTACCTACAAGGAAATATGCTACGGGAACCTAACAAGAAACAGACCCAGAGGTTAATTATGTTACCAAGCCTGTCGCTAGAGATGTTCATCAAGTGTGTTGTAAAATGGCATATTGTCTGTTGTGAGGTAAATCCTCTTTATGTACAATGACAGGGAAATGTTTGTAAGAATCCACAACATACATATAATGATGGGGAGATGTTTGTGAGCATCCACAACATATGTATAATGATAGGGAGATGTTTCTAAGAATCCACAACATACATACAATGATAGGGAGAAGTTTGTGAGCATCCACAGCATATGTATAATGATAGGGAGATGTTTGTGAGCATCCACAACATATGTATAATGATAGGGAGATGTTTGTAAACATCCACAACACATATATAATGATAGGGAGATGTTTGTAAGCATTCTCAGCATATGTATAATGATAGAGAAATGTTTGTAAGCATCCACAACATATGTATGATGATAGGGAGATGTTTGTAAGCATTCACAATATATGTATAATGCTAGGGAGATGTTTGTGAGCATCCACAACATATGTATGATGATAGGGAGATGTTTGTGAGCATCCACAACATATGTATAATGATAGGGAGATGTTTGTGAGCATCCACTACATATGTATAATG
Organism: Panulirus ornatus; assembly: GCF_036320965.1. NCBI lineage: Eukaryota > Metazoa > Arthropoda > Malacostraca > Decapoda > Palinuridae > Panulirus > Panulirus ornatus. Next base: position 21,798,104 of record NC_092252.1, on the reverse strand, counting down.
ATAGGGAGATGTTTGTAAGCATTGGCAACATATGTATAATGATAGAAAGATGTTCGTAAGCATCCACAACATATGTATGATGATAGGGAGATGTTTGTAAGCATTCACAATATATGTATAATTCTAGGGAGATGTTTGTGAGCATCCACAACATATGTATAATGATAGGGAGATGTTTGTGAGCATCCACAACATATGTATAATGATAGGGAGATGTTTGTGAGCATCCACTACATATGTATAATGATAGGGAGATGTTTGTAAGCATTGACAACATATGTATAATGATAGAAAGATGTTCGTAAGCATCCACAACATATGTATGATGATAGGGAGATGTTTGTAAGCATTCACAATATATGTATAATGCTAGGGAGATTTTGTGAGCATCCACAACATATGTATAATGATAGGGAGATGTTTGTGAGCATCCACAACATATGTATAATGATAGGGAGATGTTTGTGAGCATCCACAACATATGTATAATGATAGGGAGATGTTTGTGAGCATCCACTACATATGTATAATGATAGGGAGATGTTTGTAAGCATTGACAACATATGTATAATGATAGAAAGATGTTTGTAATATCCACAACATATGCATAATGATTGAGAGAAGTTTGTAAGCATCCACAACATATGTATATAAGACCATCAGTGAATTATGTCTCATAAATCAGTCACTGCTCTTGAGGAAGAGCAAAGGCTTGATTGAAATGGTCCAGGAAAGAGCAGCTAAGATGGTACTTGAAGTAAGAGAGCTGAGTTGTAACGGAAAGCTGAGGAGTGTAAACTATGGAGGACCAAGCGCTGTCACTGAAAGCATTATAACAATCACTGTACTGAAAGCATTATAAGAAGCACTGTCACTAAAGGCATTATAACAAGCTCTGTCGCTGAATGCATTTTAACAAGCACTGTCACTGAAAGCATTATAACAAGCACTGTACTGAAAGCATTATAACAAGCAGTGTCACTGAAAGCATCATACCAAACACTACACTGAAAGCATTGTAACAAGCACTATCACTGAGGGCAATATAACAAGCACTATCACTAAGCATTATAGCAAGCACTGTCACTGAAATCATTATAACAAATACTGTCACTGATAGCATTGTAAGAACAACTATTACGGAAAGCATTATAACAAGGATTGTCACTGAAACCATCATAACAAGCACTGTCACCGAAAGCATCATAAGCACTGTCACTGAAAGCATTATAACAAGCACTGTGATGAAAGCATTGTAACAAGCATTGTCGTTTAAAGCCTTATAACAAGCAGTGTACTGAGAATATCATATCAAGCACGGTCACTAAAGGAATTATAACAAGCATTTTCACTGAAAGTATTATAACAAGCACTGTCACTGAAAGCATTATAAGAAGCAGTGTCACAGAAAACATTATAACAAGGATTGTCGCTGAAAACATTAAAACAAGCACTGCCACTGAAAGCACCATAACAAGTACTGTAACTGAAAGCATTATAACAAGCACTGTCACTTAAAGCATTATAACAAGCACTGTATTGAAAGCATTATGATAAGCACTGTCACTGAAAGAATTATAACAAGCACTGTCAATGAAGGCATTATAACAGGCAATGTCACTAAAAGCATTATAACAAACACTGTCACTGAAAGCACTATAACAAGCACTGTTACTGAAAGCGTTATAACAAGGATTGTCATTGAAAGCATTATAACAGGCACTGCCACTGAAAGTATCATAAGAAGCACTGTCACTGAAAGCATTATAACAAGCATTGTCACTGAAAGCATTATACCAAGCACTGTCACTAAAAGCATTATACCAAGCACTGTCACTGAAAGCATTATAACAAGCACTCTACTGAAAGCAATATAACAAGCACCGTCACTATAGGCATTATAACAAGCATTCTCACTGAATGTATTATAACAAGCAATGTCACTGAAAGCATAAAACAAGCAGTGTACTGAAAGCGATATGACAAGCATTGTCACTGAAAGCATCATACCAAGCCCTATACTGAAAGCATTATAACAAGCATTGTCACTGAAGGCATTGTAACAAGCACAATCACTAAAATCATTATAACGAGCAATGTCACTGAAAGCATTATAACAAGCACTGTCATTGAAACCATCATAACAAGCACTGTCACTGAAAACATTACAACAAACTTTATACTGAAAGCATTATACCAATAACTGTCAGTATAAGCATTATAACAAGTATTGTACTGAGAGCATTATAACAATCACTGTCACTGAAAGCATTATAATAAGAAATGTCAATGAAAGCATTATAAGAACCACTGTCACTAAAAGCATTACTACAAACACTGTACTGAAATCATTATAAAAAGCCCTGTCACTGAAAGTATTATAACAAGCATTGTACTGAAAACATTATAACAAGCATTGACACTGAGGGCATTATAATAAGGATTGTTACTGAAAGCATTATAAGAAGCACTCTCACTGAAAGCATCATAACAAGTACTGTCACTGAAAGCATTGTAACAAACACTGCCACTGAAAACATTATAACAAGCACTCTACTGAAAACATTATAACAAAAACTGTCACTGAAAGCATCATTTCAAGCACTGTCACTGAAGGCACTATAACAAGCACTGTACTGAAAGCATTACAACAAACACTGTCACTGAAAGCATTATGATAAACAATGTACTGAAACCACTATAACAAGCATTGTCATTAAAAACATTATAACAAGCACTCTGCTGAAAGCATTATGACAAGAATTATCACTGAAAGCATTTATAACAAGCACTCTCACTAAAAGCATTATAACAAAGAGTCACTGAAAGCATTATAACAAGCACTGTCACTGAAGGCATTATAACAAGAACTGTGACTGAAAGCACTATAACAAGCATTGTCACTGAAACCATCATTACATACACTTTACTGAAAGGATTATAACAAGCACTGTCACTATAGGCATTATAACAAGCAATGTCACTGAAAGCATTATAACAAGCACTGTCACTGAAAGCATTATAACAAGCACTGTTACTGAAAGCGTTATAACAAGGATTGTCATTGAAAGCATTATAACAAGCACTGCCACTGAAAGTATCATAAGAAGCACTGTCACTGAAAGCATTATAACAAGCATTGTCACTGAAAGCATTATACCAAGCACTGTCACTAAAAGCATTATACTAAGCACTGTCACTGAAAGCATTATAACAAGCACTGTACTGAAAGCAATATAACAAGCACTGTCACTATAGGCATTATAACAAGCATTCTCACTGAATGGATTATAACAAGCAATGTAACAAGCACTGTCACTATAGGCATTATAACAAGCATTCTCACTGAATGTATTATAACAAGCAATGTCACTGAAAGCATAAAACAAGCAGTGTACTGAAAGCGATATAACAAGCATTGTCACTGAAAGCATCATACCAAGCCCTATACTGAAAGCATTATAACAAGCATTGTCACTGAAGGCATTGTAACAAGCACAATCACTAAAATCATTATAACGAGCAATGTCACTGAAAGCATTATAAGAAGCACTGTCACTGAAATAATCATAACAAGCACTGTCACTGAAAACATTATAACAAACTTTACACTGAAAGCATTATACCAATAACTGTCAGTATAAGCATTATAACAAGTATTGTACTGAGAGCATTATAACAATCACTGTCACTGAAAGCATTATAATAAGAAATTTCAATGAAAGCATTATAAGAACCACTGTCACTGAAAGCATTACTACAAACACTGTACTGAAATCATTATAAAAAGCCCTGTCACTGAAAGCATTATAACAAGCATTGTACTGCAAGCATTATAACAAGCATCGACACTGAAGGCATTATAATAAGGATTGTTACTGAAAGCATTATAAGAAGCATTCTCACTGAAAGCATCATAACAAGTACTGGCACTGAAAGCATTGTAACAAACACTGCCACTGAAAACATTATAACAAGCACTCTACTGAAAACATTATAACAAAAACTCTCCCTGAAAGCATCATTTCAAGCACTGTCACTGAAGGCACTATAACAAGCACTGTACTGAAAGCATTACAATAAACACTGTCACTGAAAGCATTATAATAAATAATGTACTGAAACCACTATAACAAGGACTGTCATTGAGAAAATTATAACAAGCACTCTGCTGAAAGCATTATAACAAGAATTATCACTGAAATCATTATAACAAGCACTCTCACTAAAAGCATTATAACAAAGAGTCACTGAAAGCATTATAACAAGCACTGTCACTGAAGGCATTATAACAAGAACTGTGACTGAAAGCACTATAACAAGCACTGTCACTGAAAGCATCATTACATACACTTTACTGAAAGCATTATAACAAGCACTGTTACTATAGGCATTATAGCAAGCAATGTCACTGAAAGCATTATAACAAGCACTGTCACTGAAAGTATTATAACAAGCACTGTCACTGAAAGCTTTATGATAAGCACTGTCACTGAAAGCATTATAACAAGCACTGTGATGAAAACATTATAACAAGCACTGCACTGGAAGTATTATAACAAGATCTGTCACTGAATGCATTATAACAAGCACTGTCACTGAAAGCATTATAACAAACACTGTCACTGAAAGCATTATATCAAGCACTGTAAAGAAACCATTGTAACAAGCACTGTCAATAAAAGCATTATAACAGGCACTGTATTGAAAACATTATAAAAGAAATGTACTGAAAGCATTATAACAAGCAAGGTCACTGAAGGCATTATAACAATCACAGTCACTGAAAGCATGATAAACAGCACTATCAGTGAAAGCACTATAATAAGCACTGTCCTGAAAGTAATATAACAAGGACTGTCACTGAAAAGATATAGCAAGCGCTGTACTGAAAATATTATAACAAGCACTGTACTGAAAGAATTATAACTAGCACTGTCACTGAAAGCCTTAAAAAAGCACTTTCACTGAAAGCATTATAACAAGCACTGTCACTGAAAGCATTATGATAAACACTGTCAAAGTAAGAATTATAAAAAGCACTGTCATTAAAAACACTATAACAAGCACTGTACTGAAGGCATTACAACAAACACTGTCACTGAAAGCATTGTAATAATAACTGTACTGAAACCACTATAACAAGCACTTTCATTGAAAGAATTATAACAAGCACTCTGCTGAAAGCATTATAACAACACTGTCACTGAAAGCATTATAACAAACACTCTCACTGAAAGCATTATAACAAACACTGTCACTGAAAGCATTACAACAAACACTGTCACTGAAAGCATTATAACAAGCACTGTACTGAAAGCATTATAAGAAGCACTGTCACTGAAAGCATTATAACAAGCACTGTCACTGAAAGCATTTTCACAAGCATTGTCACTGAAAGCATTAGACCAAGCACTGTCACTGAATGCATTTTAACAGGCACTGTCACTGAAAGCATTATAACAAGAACTGTACTGAAAGCATTATAACAAGCAGTGTCACTGAAAGCATCATACCAAGCACTATACTGAAAGCATTGTAACAAGCACTATCACTGAAGGCATTTTAACAAGCTCTATCACTGAAAGTATTATAGCGAGTACTGTCACTGAAATCATTATAACAAGTACTGTCACTGATAGCATTGTAAGAACAACTATTAGTGAAAGCATTATAACAAGGATTGTCACTGAAACCATCATAACAAGCACTGTCACCGAAAGCATCATAACAAGCACTGTCACTGAAAGCATCATAAGCACTGTCACTGAAAGCATTATAACAAGCACTGTACTGAAAGCATTATAACAAGCATTGTCATTTAAAACATTATAACAAGCAGTGTACTGAGATCATTACATCAAGCACAGTCACCAGAGGCATTATAACAAGCATTGTCACTGAAAGTATCATAACAAGCACTGTCACTGAAAGCATTTTAAGAAGCAGTGTCACAGAAAGCATTATCTCAAGGATTGTTACTGAAAACATTATAACAAGCACTGTCACTGAGAGCACCATAACAAGTACTGTAACTGAAAGCATTATAACAAGCACTGTCACTAAAAGCATTATAACAAGCACTATATTGAAAGCATTATAATAAGCACTGTCACTAAAAGCATTATAATAAGCACTGTCACTGAAGGCATTATAACAAGCAATGTCACTAAAAGCATTGTAACAAACACTGTCACTGAAAGCATTATAACAAGCACTGTTACTAAAAGCGTTATAACAAGGATTATCATTGAAGCATTATAACAGGCACTGCCATTGAAAGTATCGAAAGAAGCACTGTCACTGAAAGTATTATAACAAGCAATGTCACGGAAAGCATTATAACAGGAACTGTCACTAAAAGCATTATACCAAGCACTGTCACTGAAAGCATTATAACAAGCACTGTACTGAAAGCACTATAACAAGCACTGTCACTATAGGCATTATAACAAGCATTCTCACTGAATGTATTATAATAAGCAATGTCACTGAAAGCATAAAAGAAGCACTGAACTGAAAGCGATATAACAAGCATTGTCACTGAAAGCATCATACCAAGCCCTATACTGAAAGCATTATAACAAGCATTGTCACTGAAGGCATTGTAACAAGCTCTATCACTAAAATCATTATAACGAGCACTGTCACTGAAAGGATTAACAAGCACTGTCACTGAAACCATCATAACAACCACTGTCACTGTAAACATTATAACAAACTTTATACTGAAAGCATTATACTAATAACTGTTAGTATAAGCATTATAACAAGAATTGTACTGAGAGCATTATAACAATCACTGTCGCTGAAAGCATTACTACAAACACTGTACTGAAACCATTATAAAAAGCCCTGTCACTGAAAGCATTATAACAAGCACTGTACTGGAAGCATTATAACAAGCATTGTCACTGAAGGCATTATAACAAGGGTTGTTACTGAAAGCATTATAAGAAGTACTCTCACTGAAAGCATCATAGCAAGTACTGTCATTGAAAGCATTATAACAAACACTGTCACTGAAAGCATTATAATTGGCAATGTATTGAAAGTATTATAAGAAACACTGTCACTAAAGGCTTTTTAACAAGCACTGTCACTAAAAGTATTGTCACAAGCACTTCTCACGGAAAGCTTTATAACAAGAACTCTACTTAAAGCATTATAACAAGCATTGTCACTGAATGCATCAGACTAAGCACTATACTAAAAGCATTATAGCAAGCACTGTCACTGAAGGCATTATAACAAGCACTATCACTGAAAGTATTATAACAAGCACAGTCGCTGAAAGCATTATAACAAGCACTGTCAATGAAAGCATCATAAGAAGCAGTATCACTAAAAGCATTATAACGAGCACTGTCACTGAAAGCATTATAACAAGCACTGTCTGTACTGGAAGCATTATAACAAACACTGTCACTGAAAGCATCATAATAAGCACTGACACTAAAAGCATTATAAGAAGCACTGTCACTGAAAGCATTACAACAAGCACAGCACTGAAAACATTATAACAAGCACTCTCAGTTTAAGCATTATAAAAAGCACTGTACTGAAAGCAATATAACAAGCACTGTCACTAAAAGCATTGTAACAAACACTGTCACTGAAAGCATTATAACAAACACTCTACTGAAACCATTGTAACAAGCATTGTCACTGAATGCATCATACTAAGCACTATACTGAAAGCATTATAACAAGCACTGTCACTGAAGGCATTACAACAAACACTGCACTGAAAGCATTATAACAAGCAATGTTAATGAAAGCATTACAATAAACACTATACTGAAACCATTATAAAAAGCACTGTCGCTGAAAGCATTATAGCAAGCATTGTCACCGAAGGCATTAAAAATAGCACTGACACTGACAGCGCTACAACAAGCACTGTCACTCAAACCATCATGACAAGTGCTGTCACTGAAAGCATTATGATAAGGACTGTCAGTGAAAGCATCAAAACTATCACCCTCATTGAAAGCATTATAACAAGCACTATCACTGAGAGCATTATAACAAGCACTGTGCTGAAAGCATTATAATAAGAATTATCGTTTAAAGCATTATAACAAGCACTGTAGTTGAAATCATTATAACAAGCACGGTCACTGAAGGTATTATAACAAGCGTTGTCACTGAAAGTATTATAACAAGCACTGTCACTGAAAGCATTATAACAAACAGTGTCACAGAAATCATTATATCAAGGATTGTCACTGAAAACATTATAACAAACACTGTCACTGAAAGCATTACATCAAGGATTGTCAATGAAAGCATTATAAGAAGCACTGTCCCTGAAAACTTCAAGAAATTCACTGTACTGAATGCCTTATAATAAGCACTCTCACGGAAATCAATATAACAATCACTGTCAATGAAGGCAAAATAACAAGCACTTTCACTACAAGCATTATAACAAAAAGTGCCATTGAAAGCATTATAACAAGCACTGTTACTAAAAGCAATATAACAAGGATTGTCACTGAAAGCATTATAACAGGTAATGACACTGAAAGCATTATAACAAGCACTGTCATTGAAAGCATTATGCCAAGTACTGTCACTGAAAGCATTATAACAAGCACTGTCATTGAAAGCATTATGCCAAGTACTGTCACTGAAAGCATTATAACAAGCAATGTCACTAAAAGCATTGCAACAAACACTGTACTGAAAACATTGTAAAAGCACTGTCACTAAAGGCATTACAACAAACACTGTAATAAAAGCATCAAAACAAGCACGATCACTAAAGGCATTATAGCAAGCACTGTCATCGAGAGCATTAAAACAATAACTGTCACTGAAATCGCTACGACAAGCACTGTCATTAAAGGCATTATGACAAGTGCTGTCACTGAAAGCATTATAATAAGAATTGTCACTGAAAGCATTATGATAAGCACTGTCACTAAAACATCAAAACAATCACTGTCACTGAAAGAGTTATAACAAACACACTCACTGAAAGCATTATAACAAGCACTCTACTAAAAGCATTGTAACAAGCATTGTCATTGAATGCATCATACTAAGCACTATACTGAAAGCATTATAACGAGCACCGTCATTGAAGGCATTATAACAAGCCCTCTCACCGAAAATATTATAATAAGGACTGTCACTGAGAGCATTATAACAAGCACTGTCACTGAAAGCATTATAATAGCACTATGCTGAAAGCATTATACCAAGCGATGTCAGCATAAGCATTATAACAAGCACTGTACTGAAGGCACTATAAGAAGCACTGTCACTAAAAGCATTGTAACAAGCACTGTCACTGAAAGCATTATAACAAACACTCTACTGAAACCATTGTAACAAGCATTGTCAATAAAGGCATCATACTAAGCACTATACTGTAAGCATTATAACAAGCACTGTCACTGAAGGCATTATAAAAAGCACTGTCACTGAAGGTATTGTAAAAAGCAATGTCACTGAAAGCATTATAACAAGCACTCTCACTGAAATCATCATAACAACCACTGTCACTGAAAGCATTATAATAGGTACTTTCACTGAAAGCATTATAACAAGCATTGTACTTAAAGCATTATAACATGCACTCTCACTGAAAGCATCATAACAAGCACTTTTACTCAATGCATTATAAAAAGCACTGTCACTGAAAGCATTATAAAAAGCACAGTACTGAAATCATTATACCAAGCACTGTCAGTATAAGCATTACAAGAAGCACTGTACTGATAGCATTATAACAAGCACTCTCACTGAAGGAATGATAACAAGTCATGTCACTGTAAGCATTATAGCACGCACTGTCACTGAAAGCATTACTACAAACACTTTACTGAAACCATTATAAAAAGCACTGTCACTGAAAGCATTATAACAAGCACTGTACTGAAGGCATTATAACAAGCACTGTCACTGAAGGCATTATAGCAGGCACTGTCACCGAAATAATTATAACAACCACGGTCACTGAGAGCATTATAACAAGCACTGTCACGGAAAGAATTATAATAAGCAGTGTAACTGAAACAATTATAACAAGCACTGTCACCTGAAAGCATTAAAACAAGCACTGTCACCGAAAGCATTACAACAAACACTGAGCTGAATCCATTATAAATAGCACTGTCACTGAAAGCATTATAACAAGCACTGTATTGAAAGCATCATAGCAAGCACTGTCACTAAAGGCATTATAGTAAGTACTGTCACCGAAATCACTATAACAAGCACTGTCACTGAAAGCATTATAATAAGTCATGCGAATGAAAGCAATATAACATGCACTGTCACTGCACTATCACTGAAAGCATTACAGCAAACACTGTACTGAAACCATTATAAATAGCACTATCACTGAAAGCATTATAACAAGCACTATACAGAAAGCATTACAACAAGTACTGTCACTAAAGGCATTACAACAGACTTTGTCACTGAATGCATTATAACAAGCCCTGTCACTGAAATCATTATAACAAGCAATGTCACTGAAACCATTATAACAAGCACTGTCACTGAAACTGTTATAACAAGCAGTGTCACTAAAAGCATTATAACAAGCACTGTCACTGAAAGCATTACAACAAACACTGTACTGAGACCAATATAAATAGCACTGTCACTGAAAGCATTATAACAAGCACTGTACTGAAAGCATTATAACAAGTACTGTCGCTAAAGGCATCATAACAAGCATTGTAACTGAATCCATTATAACAAACGCTGTCACTGAAAGCATTATAACAAGCACTGTACTGAAATCATTACAACAAGCAGTGTCACTGAAAGCATCATACCATGCACTATACTGATAGCTTTACAACAAGCACTGTCACTGAAGGCATGATAACAAGCAGTATCACTGAAAGTATTATAACAATCACTGTCACTGAAAAGTACTGTCACTAAAAGCCCTATAACAAACACCGTCCCTGAAAGCATTATAACAAGCACTGTTACTGAAAGAATTATAACAAGGATTGTCACGGAAAGCATTATGACAGGCACTGTCACTGAAAGCAGCATAACAAGCACTGTCGCTGAAGGCATTATAACAAGCACTGTCACTAAAAGCGTTATAAGAAACACTGTCACTGAAAGCATTATAACAAGCACTGTTACTGAAAGCATTATAACAAGAATTGTCGCTGAAAGCATTACAACAGGCACCGTCACTGGAAAGTTTCATAACAAGCACTGTCACTGAAAGCAATATAACTAGCAATGTCACTGAAAGCATTATACCAAGCACTGTCACAAAAGGTATTATAACAAGCACTGTCAGTGAATGCATTATGAAAAGCACTGTCACTGAAAGCATTACAACAAACACTGTACTGAAACCATTATAAAAAGCACTGTCTCTGAAAGCATTATAACAAGCACTGTACTGAAAGCATCATGACAAGCACTGTTGCTGTAGGTATTATAACATGCACTGTCAGTGAATATATTATAACAAGCACTGTCACTGAAAGCATTACAACAAACACTGAACTGAAAGCATTATAACAAGCACTGTTACTGAAAGCATTACAACAATGTACTGAAACTATCATAAAAAGCACTGTCACTGAAAGCATTATATCAAGCACTGTCACCGAAAGCATTACACAAGCACTGTCACTGACAGCGCTACAACAAGCACTGTCACTCAAACCATTACGATAAGTGCTGTCACTGAAAGAATTATGATAAGGATTGTCAGTGAAAGCTTAATAATGAGCACTGTCACTGAAAGCATCAAAACTATCACCCTCATTGAAAGCATTATAACAAGCACTATCACTGAGAGCATTATAAAATCACTCTGCTGAAAGCATTATAATAAGCATTATCGTTAAATGCATTATAATAAGCACTGTCGTTGAAATCATTATAACAAGAACGGTCACTGAAGGCATTATAACAAGCACTGTCACTGAAAGTATTATAACAAGCACTGTCACAGAAAGTATTATAACAAGCAGTGCCACAGAAAGCATTATATCAAGGATTGTCACTGAAAACATTATAACTAACACTGTCACTGAAAGTATTATATGAAGGATTGCCACTGACAGCATTTTAAGAAGCACTCTCCCTGAAAACTTTAAGAAATTCACTGTACTGAATGCATTATAATAAGCACTCTAAATGAAATCAATATAACAATCACTGTCACTGAAGGCAAAATAACAAGCACTGTCACTACAAGCATAATAACAAACACTGCCACTGAAAGCATTATACAAGCACTGTTACTAAAACCATTTTAACAAGGATTGTCACTGAAAGCATTATAACAGGTAATGACACTGAAAGTATCATAACAAGCACTGTCACTGAAAGCAATATGCCAACCATTGTCACTGAAAGCATTATGACAAGCACTATCATTGAAAGCATTATACCAAGCACTGTCACTGAAAGTATTATAACAAGCACTATCACTAAAGGCATTGTTACAAGCATTGTCACTGAAAGCATTATAACAAGCACTGGCACTTAAAGCATTACAACAAACACTGTACTGAAACCATTATAAAAGCGCTGTCACTGAAAGCATTATAACAAGCACTGTAATCAAAGCATCATAACAAGCACTATCACTGAAAGCGCTAAAACAAGCATTGTCATTAAAAGCATTATGACAAGTGCTGTCACTGAAAGCATTATAATAAGAATTGTCACTGAAAGCATTATTATAAACAGTCACTAAAACCATCGAAACAATCAGTCACTGAAAGCATTATAACAATGCTTTCAGTAGAGTGCTTGTTGTAATGCTTTAAGTGACAGTGGTTGTTAAAATGCTTTTAGTGACAGTGCTTCTTATAATGCTTTCAGTACAGTGCTTGTTATAATGCTTATGGTGACAGTGCTTGGTATAATGCTTTCAGTACAGTGCTTGTTATAATGATTTCAGTGACAGTGCTTGTTATAATGCTTTCATTGACAGTGCTTGTTACAATGCTTTCAGTAGAGTGCTTGTTATAAACAAGCACTCTACTGAAAGCATTGTAACAAGCATTGTCACTGAATGCATCATACTAAGCACTATACTGAAACCATTATAACAAGCACTGTCACTGAAGGCATTATAACAAGCACTATCACTGAAAGCATTATAACAAGCACTGTCAATGAAAGCATTATAACAAGCACTGTCACTGAAATCATTATAACAAGCACTGTACTGAAAGCATTATACCAAGCACTGTCACCATAAGCATTATAACAAGCACTGTACTGAAAGCATTATAAGAAGCACTGTCACTAAAAGCATTTTAACAACCACTGTCACTTAAAGCATTACAACAAGCACTCTACTGAAAGCATTGTAACAAGAATTTTCACTTAAGGCATCATACTAAGCACTATACTGTAAGCATTATAACAAGCACTGTCACGGAAGGCATTATAACAAGCAGTCACTGAAAGCATTATAAAAAGCACAGCCACTGAAAGCATTATAAAAAGAACTCTCACTGAAATCATCATAACAAGCACTGTCACTGAAAACATTATAATAGGCACTATCACTGAAAGCAATATAACAAGCATTGTACTTAAAGCATTATAACAAGCACTGTACTGAAAGCATTATAAGAAGCACTGTCACTAAAAGCATTGTAACAAGCACTGTCGCTGAGAGCATTACAACAAGCACTCTACTGAAAGCATTGTAACAAGCATTGTCACTTAAGGCATCATACTAAGCACTATACTGTAAGCATTATAACAAGCACTGTCACTGAAGGCATTATAACAAGCACTGTCACTGAAAGCATTATAAATAGCAGTGTCACTGAAAGCATTATAAAAAGCACTCTCGCTGAAATCATCATAACAAGCACGGTCACTGAAAGCATTATAATAGGCACTATCACTAAAACCATTATGACAAGCGTTGTACTTAAAGCATTATAACAAGCACTCTCACTGAAAGCATCATAACAAACACTGTCACTAAATTCATTATAACAAGCACAGTCACTGAAAGCATTATAAAAAGCACAGTCATGAAATCATTATAGCAAGCACTGTCAGTATAAGCATCATAACAAGCACTGTACTGGAAGCATTATAACAAGCACTCTCACTGAAGGCATTATAACAAGTCATGTAACTGAAAGCATTATAACACGCACTGTCACTGAAAGCATTACAACAAACACTGTACTGAAACAATTATAAAAAGCACTGTTACTGAAGGCATTATAAAAAGCAATGTACCAAAGGCATTATAACAAGCACTGTCACCGAAATAATTATAACAACCACTGTCAATGAAAGCATTATAACAAGCACTGTCACTAAAAGCATTATAACAAGCACTGTCACTAAAACCATTATAACAAGCACTGTCACTGAAAGCATTATAACAAGCACTGTCACTGAAAGCATTACAACAAACACAGCCCTGAAACCATTATAAATAGCACTGTCACTGAAAGCATTATAAAAAGCACTGTACTAAAAGCATCATGACAAGCACTGCCACTAAAGGCATTATAGCAAGTACTGTCACCGAAAGCATTACAACAAGCACTGTCACTGAACGCATTATAACAAACCAAGTCAGTGAAAGCATTATAACACGCACTGTCACTGCACTGTCACTGATAGTATTACAACAAACAATGTACTGAAACCACTATAGATAGTACTGTCACTGAAAGCATTATAACAAGCACTGTACTGAAAGCATTATAACAAGTACTGTCACTAAAGGCATTACAACAAGCATTGTCACTGAATGCATTATAACTAGCACCGTCACTGAAAGCATTGTAACAAGCACTGTCACTGAAACCATTATAACAAGCACTGTCACTGAAAGCATTATAACAAGCTTTGTCACTGAAAGCATTACAAGAAACACTGTACTGAAACCATTATGAATATCACTGTCACTGAAAAGCATTATAACAACCACTGTACTGAAAGCATTATAACAAGTACTGTCACTAAAGACATTATAACAAGCATTGTAACTGAATGCATAATAACAAACAGGCAATGAAAGGATTATAACAAGTACTGTACTGAAAGCATTATAACAAGCAGTGTCACTGAAAGCATCATACCAAGCACTATACAAAAAGCTTTATAAGAAGCATTGTCACTGAAGGCATGATAACAAGCACTATCACAGAAAGTATTATAACAATCACTGTCACTGAAAGCGTTCTAACAAGCACTGTCACTGAAAGCATTATAACAAACACTATCACTGAAAGCATTATAACAAGCACTGTTACTGAAAGCATTATAACAAGGATGGTCACCGAAAGCATTATGACAAGAACTGTCACTAAAAGCATCATAACAAGCACTGCCACTGAAGGCATTATAACAAGCACTGTCACTAAAAGCATTATAACAAACACTGTCACTGAGAGCATTATAACAAGCACTTTTAATGAAAGCATTATAACAAGGATTGTCGTTGAAAGCATTATAACAGGCACTGTCACTGAAAGTATCATAACAAGCACTGTCACTGAAAGCGATATAGCTAGCAATGTTACTGAAAGCATTATAACAAGCACGGACGCTGAAAGCATTGCACCAAGCACAGTCACTAAAGGTATTATAACAAGCACAGTCAGTGAATGCATTATAACAAGCAGTCACTGAAGGCATTACAACAAACACTGTACTGAAAGCATTATAACAAGCAATGTCACTGAAAGCATTACAACAAACACTGTACTGAAAGCATTATAAAAAGCACTGTCTTTGAAAGCATTATAAAAAGCACTGTCTCTGAAAGAATTATAACAAGCACTGTACTGAAAGCATTATAACAAGCACTGTCACTAAATGTTTATGATAAGCACTGTCAGTGAATGCATTATAACACGCACTGCCACTGAAAGCATTACAACAAACACCCTACATAAAGCATTATAACAAGCACTGTTACTGAAAGCATTACAACAAACACTGTACTGAAACCATTATAAAAAGCACTGTCACTGAAAGCATTATAGCAAGCACTGTCACCGATAGCATTACAAGCACTGTCACTGAAAGCGCTACTACAAGCACTCTCACTAAAACCATTAAGACAAGTGCTGTCACTGAAAGCATTATGATAAGCATTGTCGGTGAAAGCATGATAATAAGCACTTTTACTGAGAGCATCAAAACAATCAGCCTAACTGAAAGCATTATAGCATTGAAATCATTATAACAAGCACGGTCACTGAAGGCATTATAACAAGAACTGTCACTGAAAGTATTATAACAAGCACTGTCACTGAAAGCATTATAACAAGCAGTGTCACAGAAAGCATTATATCAGGGATTGTCACTGAAAGCATTATAACACACACTGTCACTGAAAGCATTATATCAAGGATTGTCACTGAAATCATTATAAGAAGCACTGTCCCTGAAAACTTTAAAAAATTCATTGTACTGAATGCATTATAATTAGCACTCTCACTGAAATCAATACGACAAGCACTGTCACTGAAGGCAAAATAACAAGCACTGTCACTACAAGCATTATAACAAACACTGCCACTGAAAGCATTATAACAAGCAGTTACTAAAAGCATTGTAACAAGGATTGTCACTGAAAGCATTATAACACTGAAAGTATCATATCAAGCACTGTCACTGAAAGCATTATGAGAAGCAATGTCACTGAAAGCATCATAACAAGCATTGTCATTGAAAGCATTATACCAAGCACTGTCACTGAAAGCATAATAACAAGCACTGTCACTAAAGGCATTGTTACAAACATTGTCATTGAAAGCATTACAACAAGCACTGTCACTTAAAGAATTACAACAAACACTGTACTGAAACCATTATAAAAGCACTGTCACTGAAAGCATTTTAACAAGCACTTTAATGAAAGCATCATAACAATCACTATCACTAAGGGCATTATAGCAAGCACTGTCACCGAGAGCATTAAAACAAGAACTGTCACTGAAAGCGCTACAACAAGCACTCTCATTAAAAGCATTATGAAACGTGCTGTCACTGAGAGCATTATAATAAGAATTGTCACTGAAAGCATTATAGTAAGCACTGTCACTAAAACCATCAAAACAATCACTGTCACTGAAAGCTTTATAACAAACATTGTCACTGAGAGCATTATAACAAGCACTCTACTAAAAGCATTGTAACAAGCATTGTCACTGAATGTATCATACTAATCATTATACTGAAAGCATTATGAGGAAGCACTGTCACTGAAGGCATTATAACAAACACTATCACCGAGAATATTATAATAAGAACTGTCACTGAGAGCATTATAACAAGTATTGTAACTAAAAGCGTTATAACAAGCACTATACTGAAAGCATTATACAAAGCACTGTCAGCATAAGCATTATAAAAAGCACTGTACTGAAGGCACTATAAGAAGCACTGTCACTAAAACATTTTAACAAGCACTGTCACTGAAAGCATTATAAAAAACACACTACTGAAAGCATTGTAGCAAGCATTGTCACTGAAATCATCATACTAAGCACTATACTGTAAGCATTATAACAAGCACTGTCGCCGAAGGCATTATAACAAGTACTGTCACTGAAAGCATTATAAAAAGCACTGTCACTGAAAGCATTATAACAAGCAGTATCACTGGAATCACCATAACAAGCACTATCACTGAAAAAAATATAATAAGCTCTTTCACTGAAAGCATTATAAGAAGCATTGTACTTAAAGCATTATAACAAGCACTTTCACTGAAAGAATCATAACAAGCACTATCACTGAAAATATCATAGCAATCACTGTCACTGAAAACGTTTTAACAAGTACCGTCACTAAAAGCATTATAACAAACCGTCACTGAAAGCATTATAACAAGCACTGTTACTGAAAGCATTATAACAAGGATTGTCACCGAAAGCATTATAACAGGCAATGTAACGGAAAGCATCATAACAAGAACTGTCGCTGAAAGCATTATAACAAGCACTGTCACTAAACATTATAAGAAACACTGTCACTGAAAGCATTATAACAAGCACTGTTACTGAAAGCATTATAACAAGAATTGTCGCTGAAAGCATTATGACAGGCACTCTCACTGAAAGTATCATAACAAGCTCTGTCACTGAAAGCAATATAACTAGAAATGTCACAGAGAATTATAACAAGCACTGACGCTGAAAGCATTATACCAAGCACTGTCACTAAAGGTATTATAACAAGTACTGTCAGTGAATGCATTATGACAAGCACTGTCACTGAAAGCATTACAACAAACACTGTACTGAAAGCATTATAACAAGCACAGTCACTAAAAGCATTACAACAAACACTGTACTGAAAGCATTATAGAAAGAACTGTCTCTGAAAGCATTATAACAAGCACTGCACTGAAAGCATCATAAAAAGCACTGTCGCTAAAGGTATTATAACATGCACTGTCAGTGAATGTATTATAACAAGCACTGTCACTAAAAGCATTACAACAAACACTGAACTGAAAGCATTATGACAAGCACTGTTACTAAAAGCATTACAACCAACACTGTCCTGAAACTATTATAAAAAGCACTGTCACTGAAAGCATTATATCAAGCACTGTCACCGAAAGCATTACAACAAGCACTGTCACTGAAAGCGCTACAACAAGCACCGTCACTCGAACCATTACGACAAGTGCTGTCACTGAAAGCATTATGATAAGGATTGTCATTGAAAGCATGATAATAAGCACTGTCACTGAAAGCATCAAAACTATCACCCTAACTGAAAGCATTATAACAAGCACTATCACTGAGAGCATTATATCACGCACTGTGCTCAAAGCATTATAATAAGCATTATCCGTTTAAAGCATTATAACAAGCACTGTCGTTGAAATCATTATAACAAGCACGGTCACTGAAGGCAAATAACAAGCACTGTCACTGAAAGTATTATAACAAGCACTGTCACAGAAAGTATTATAACAAGCAGTGTCACAGAAAGCATTATATCAAGGATTGTCACGGAAAACATTATAACAAACACTGTCACTGAAAGCATTATATCAAGGATTGTCACTGACAGCATTATAAGAATCACTGTCCCTGAAAACTTTAAGAAATTCATTGTACTGAATGCATTATCATAAGCACTCTCAGTGAAATCAATATAACACGCACTGTCACTGAAGGCAAAATAACAAACACTTTCACTGCAAGCATTATAACAAACACTGCCACTGAAAGCATTATAACAAGTACTGTTACTAAAAGCATTTTAATAAGGATTGTCACTGAAAGCATTATAAAAGGTAATGACACTAAAAGTATCATAACAAGCAATGTCACTGGAAGCACTGTACTGTTACTAAAAGCATTTTAACAAGGATTGTCACTGAAAGCATTATAAAAGGTAATGACACTGAAAGTATCTTAACAAGCAATGTCACTGAAAGCAATATGACAAGCAATGTCACTGAAAGCATTATGACAAGCACTATCATTGAAAGCATTATACCAAGCACTGTCACTGGAAGTATTATAACAAGCACTGTCACTAAAGGCACTGTTACAAGCAATGTCACTGAAAGCATTATAACAAGCACTGTCACTTAAAGCTTTACAACAAACACTGTACTGAAACCATTATAAAAGCACTGTCACTGAAAGCATTATAACAAGCACTGTAATCAAAGCATCATAACAAGCACTATCAATGAAAGCGCTACAAGTATTGTCATTAAAAGCATTATAACAAGTGCTGTCACTGAAAGCATTATAATAAGAATTGTCACTGAAAGCATTATGATAAGCACTTAACTAAAAGCATCAAAACAATCACTGTCACTTAAAGCATTATAACAAGCACTGTCACTGAAAGCATTATAACAAGCACTCTACTGAAAGCATTGTAACAAGCATTGTCACTGAAAGCATTATAAAAAGCACAGTACTGAAATCATTATACCAAGCACTGTCAGTATAAGCATTACAACAAGCACTGTACTGAAAGCATTATAACAAGCACTCTCACTGAAGGAATTATAACAAGTCATGTCACTGAAAGCATTATAACACGAACTGTCACTGAAAGCATTACAACAAACACTGTATTGAAACCATTATAAAAAGCACTGTCACTGAAAGCATTATAACAAGCACTGTACTGAAGGTATTATAACAAGCACTGTCACTGAAGGCATTATAGCAAGCACTGTCACCGAAATGATTATAACAACCACTGTCACTGAAAGCATTATAACAAGCACTGTCACGGAAAGCATTATTACAAGCACTGTCACTGAAACCATTATAACAAGCACTGTCACCGAAAGCATTAAAACAAGCATGTCACTGAAAGCATTACAACAAACACTGTGCTGAAACCATAAAAAATTGCACTCTCACTGAGAGCATTATAACAAGCAATGTACTGAAAGCATCATAACAAGCACTGTCACTAAAGGCATTATAGCAAGTATCATCACCGAAAGCATTATAACGAGCACTGTCACTGATCGCATTATAACAAGTCATGTCAAAGAAAGCAATATAACATGCACTGTCACTGCACTATCACTGAAAGCATTACAACAAACACTGTACTGAAACCATTATAAATAGCACTGTCACTGAGAGCATTATAACAAGCACTGTACTGAAAGCATTATAACAAGTACTGTCACTAAAGGCATTACAACAAGCATTGCCACTGAATGCATTATAACAAGCCCTGTCACTGAAAGCTTTATAACAAGCACTGTCACTGCATGCATTATAACAAGCACTGTCACTGAAACCATTATAACAAGTAGTGTCACTGAAAGCATTATAACAAGCACTGTCACTGAAAGCATTACAACAAACACTGTACTGAGACCATTATAAATAGCGCTGTCACTGAAAGCATTATAACAAGCACTGTATTAAAGCATTAAAACAAGTACTGTCACTAAAGGAAATATAACAAGCATTGTAACTGAATGCATCATGACAAGCACTGTCACTGAAAGCATTATAACAAGCATTGTACTGAAAGTATTATAATAAGCAGTGTCACTGAAAGCATCATACCAAGCAATATACTGAAAGCTTTATAACAAGCACAACCACTGAAGGCATGATAACAAGCACTATCACTGAAAATATCATAGCAATCACTGTCACTGAAAACGTTTTAACAAGTACCGTCACTAAAGACATTATAACAAACACCGTCACTGAAAGCATTATATCAAGGATTGTCACTGACAGCATTATAAGAAGCACTGTCCCTGAAAACTTTAAGAAATTCACTGTACTGAATGCATTATCATAAGCACTCTCAATGAAATCAATATAACACGCACTGTCACAAAAGGCAAAATAACAGACACTGTCACTACAAGCATTATAACAAACACTGCCACTGAAAGCATTATAACAAGTACTGTTACTAAAAGCATTTTAATAAGGATTGTCACTGAAAGCATTATAAAAGGTAATGACACTAAAAGTATCATAACAAGCAATGTCACTGGAAGCAATATGACAAGCAATGTCACTGAAAGCATTATGACAAGCACTATCACTGAAAGCATTATACCAAGCACTGTCACTAGAAGCATTATAACAAGCACTGTCACTAAAGGCACTGTTACAAGCATTGTCACTGAAAGCATTATAACAAGCACTGTCACTTAAAGCTTTACAACAAACACTGTACTGAAACCATTATAAAAGCACTGTCACTGAAAGCATTATAACAAGCACTGTAATGAAAGCATCATAACAAGCACTATCACTGAAAGCGCTACAACAACTATTGTCATTAAAAACATTATAACAAGTGCTGTCACTGAAAGCATTATAATAAGAATTGTCACTGAAAGCGTTATGATAAGCACTGTCACTAAAGCATTAAAACAATCACTGTCACTTAAAGCATTATAACAAGCACTGTCACTGAAAGCATTATAACAAGCACTCTACTGAAAGCATTGTAACAAGCATTGTCACTGAAAGCATCATATTAAGCACTATACTGAAAGCATTATAACAAGCATTGTCACTAAACGAATCATAACAAGCACTATCACTGAGAGCATCATGATAAGCACTGTCACTGAAAGCATTATAACAAGCACTGTCACTGAAAACATTATAACAAGCACTATACTGAAAGCATTATACCAAGCGATACCAGCATAAGCATTATAACAAGCACTGTACTGTAAGCATTATAAGAAGCAATGTCACTAAAAGCATTGTAACAAGCACTGCCACTGAAAGCATTACAACAAGCACTCTACTGAAAGCATTGTAACAAGCATTGTCGCTTAAGGATCATACTAAGCATTATACTGTAAGCATTATAACAAGCACTGTCACTGAAGGCATTATAACAAGCACTCTCACTGAAAGCATTATAAATAGCAGTGTCACTGAAAGCATTATAAAAAGCACTCTCACTGAAATCATCATAACAGTCACTGTCACTGAAAGCATTATAATAGGCACTATCGCTGAAAGCATTATAAGAAGCATTGTACTTAAAGAATTATAACAAGCACTGTCACTGAAAGCATCGTAACAAGCACTGTCACTCAATGCATTATAACAAGTATTGTCACTGAAAGCATTATAAAAAGCACAGCACTGAAATCATTATACCAAGCACTGTCAGTATAAGCATTATAACAAGCACTCTACTGAAAGCATTATAACAAGCACTCTCACTGAAGGCATTATAACAAGCATGTCACCGAAAGCATTATAACACGCACTGTAACTCAAACTTTACAACAAACACTTTACTGAAACCATGATAAAAAGCACTCTCACTGAAAGCATTATAAAAAGCACTGTACTAAAGGCATTATAACAAGCACTGTCACTGAAGGCATTATAGCAAGCACTGTCACCGAAATGATTATATCAACCACTGTCACTGAAAGCATTATAACAAGCACTGTCACTAAGAGCATTATAACAAGGACTGTCACTGAAACCATTACAACAAGCAATGTCACTGAAAGCATTACAACAAGCAATGTCACTGAAAACATTACAACAAACACTGCCCTGAAACCATTATAAATAGCACTGTCACTGAAAGCATTATAACAAGCACCTGTACGGAAAGCATCATGACAAGAACTGCCACTAAAGGCATTATATCAAGTACTGTCACCGGAAGCATTATAACAAGCACTGTCACTGAACGCATTATAACAAGTCAAGTCAATGAAAGCATTATAACACGCACTGTCATTGCACTGTCACTGAAAGCATTACAACAAATACTGTACTGAAACCATTATAGATAGTACTGTCACTGAAAGCATTATAACAAGCACTGTACCGAAAGCATTATAACAAGTACTGTCACTAAAGGCATTACAATAAGCATTATCACTGAATGTATTATAACTAGCACCGTCACTGAAAGCATTATAACAAGCACTGTCGCTGAAAGCATTATAACAAGCACTGTCTCTGAAACCATTATAACAAGCACTGTCACTGAGCGCATTATAACAAGCTTTGTCACTGAAAGCATTACGACAAACATTGTACTGAAACCATTATAAATAGCACTATTACTGAAAGCATTATAACAACCACTGTACTGAAAGCATTATAACAAGTAGTGTCACTAAAGGCATTATAACAAGCAGTGTAACTGAACGCATTATAACAAGCACTGTCACTGAAAGCATTATAACAAGCACTGTACTGAAAGCATTATAACAAGCAGTGTCACTGAAAGCATCAAACCAAGCACTTTGCAAAAAGCTTTATAAGAAGCATTGTCGCTGAAGGCATGATAACAAGCACTATCACTGAAAGTATTATAACAATCACTGTCACTGAAAGCGTTATAACAAGTACTGTCACTGAAAGCATTATAACAAACACTGTCACTGAAAGCATTATAACAAGCGCTGTTACTGAAAGCATTATAACAAGAATGGTCACCGAAAGCATTATGACAGGCACTATCACTGAAAGCATCATAACAAGCACTGTCACTGAAGGCTTTATAACAAGCACTGTCACTAACTCTGTCACTGAAAGAATTATAACAAGCACTGTTACTGAAAGCATTATAACAAGGATTGTCGTTGAAATCATTATAACAGGCACTGTCACTGAAAGTATCATAACAAGCACTGTCACTGAAAGCAATATAACTAGCAATGTCACTGAAAGCATTATAAGAAGCACGGACGCTGAAATCATTATACAAAGCACTGTCACCAAAGGTATGATATCAAGAAATGTCAGTGAATACATTATAACAAGCACTGTTACTGAAAGCATTATAACAAGAATGGTCACCGAAAGCATTATGACAGGCACTGTCAATGAAAGCATTATAAGAAGCTTTGTCACTGAAGGCATTACAACAAACACTGTAGTGAAAGCATTATAACAAGCACTGTCACTGACACTATTACAACAAACACTGTACTGAAACCATCATAAAAAGCACTGTCTCTGAAAGCATTATAAGAAGCACTGTACTGAAAGCATTATAACAAGCACTGTCACTAAACGTATTATAACAAGCTCTGTCAGTGAATGCATTATAACAAGCACTGGCACTGAAAGCATTACAACAAACACTGTACTGAAAACATTATAACAAGCACTGTTACTGAAAGCATTACAACACTGTACTGAAACCATTATAAAAAGGACTGTCACTGAAAGCATTATAGCAAGCACTGTCACCGAAAGCATTACAACAAGCACTGTCACTGAAAGCTCTACAACAAGCACTGTCACTGAAACCATTATGACTAGTGCTGTCCCTGAAAGCATTATGATAAGGATTGTCGGTGAAAGCATAATCATAAGCACTGTCACTGAAAGCATCAAAACATCCACCTCACTGAAAGCATTATAACAAGCACTATAAGTGAAAGCATTATAACAAGCACTGTGCTGAAAGCATGATGTTAAGCATTATCGTTTAAAGCATTATAAGAAGCACTGTCATTGAAATCATTATAGCAAGCACGGTCACTGAAGGCATTATAACAAGCATTGTCAATGAAAGTATTATAACAAGCAATGTCACTGAAAGCATTATAATAAACAGTGTCACAGAAAGCATGATATCAAGGATTGTCACCGTAAGCATTATAACAAACACAGGTCACTGAAAGCATTATATCAAGGATTGTCAATGAAAGCATTATAAGAAGCACTGTCCCTGAAACTTTAAGAAATTCACTGTACTGAATGCATTATAATAAGCACTCTCACTGAAATCAATATAACAAGCACTGTCAATGAAGGCAAAATAACAAGCACTTTCACTACAAGCATTATAACTAACACTGCCATTGAAAGCATTATAATAAGCACTGTTACTAAAAGCATTGTAACAAGGATTATCACTGAAAGCATTATAACACTGAAAGTATCATAACAAGCACTGTCACTGAAAGCAATATGAGAAGCAATGTCACTGAAAGCATTATAACAAGCACTGCCATTGAAAGCATTATACCAAGCACTGTCACTGAAAGCATTATAACAAGCAGTCACTATAGGCATTGTTACAAGCATTGTCACTGAAAGCATCCTAACAAGCACTGTTACTTAAAGCATTACAACAAACACTGTACTGAAACCATTAGAAAAGCACTGTCACTGAAAGCATTATAATAAGCACTGTAATGAAAGCATCATAACAAGCACTATCACTAAAGGCATTATAGCAAGCACTATCACCGAGAGCATTCAAACAAGAACTGTCACTGAAAGTGCTACAACAAGCACTATCATTAAAAGCATTATGACAAGTGCTGTCATTGAAAGTATTATGATAAGAATTGCTACTAAAAGCATTATAATAAGCACTGTCACTAAAAATATCAAAACAATCACTGTCACTGAAAGCATTATAAGAAGCACTGTCACTGAAAGCATTATAACAAGCACTGTCACTAAAAGCATTATAATAAGTACTGTCACTGTGATCATTATAAAAAGCACTGTCAATGAAAGCATTATAACAAGGATTGTCAGTGAAAGCATTATAACAGGCACTGTCACTGAAAGTATCATAACAAGCACTGTCACTGAAAGCAATATAAAAAGCAATATCACTGAAAGCATTACAACAAGTACTGTCATTGAAAGCATTATACCAAGCACTATCACTGAAAGCACTAAATAAGCACTGTCACTAAAGGCATTGTTACAAGCATTGTCAATGAAAGCATTATAACAAGCACTGTCACTTAAAGAATTATGACAAACACTGTACAGAAACCATTATAAAAACACTGTCACTGAAAGCATTATAACAAGCACTGTAATGAAAGCATCATAACAAGCACTATCACTACAGGCTTCATAGGAAGCACTGTCACCGAGAGCATTAAAACAAGAACTGTCACTGAAAGCGCTACAACAAGCACTGTCATTAAAAGCATTATGACAAGTGCTGTCACTGAAAGAATTATAATAAGAATTGTCACTGAAAGAATTATAATAAGCACTGTCACTAAAAGCATCAAAATAATCACTGTCACTGAAAGAATTATAAGAAGCACTGTCTCTGAAAGCATTATAACAAGCATTCTACTGAAAGAATTGTAACAAGCATTGTCACTGAAAGCATCATACTAAGCACTATACTGAAAGCATTATAACAAGCACTGTCACTGAAGGCATTATAACAAGCACTATCACTGAAAGTATTATAATAAGCACTGTCCTAAAAGCATTATAACAAGAACTGTCACTGAAAGCATTATAAGAAGCACTATACTGAAAGCATTATACCAAGCACTGTACTGAAAGCAATATAACAAGCACTGTCACTGAAAGCATTGTAACAAGCACTGTTACTGAAAGCATTACAACAAGCACTCTACTGAAAGCATTGTAACAAGCATTTTCACTTAAGGCATCAAACTAAGCACTATACTGTAAGCATTATAACAAGCACTGTCACTGAAGGCATTATAACAAGCACTGTCACTGAAAACATTATAAAAAGCAATATCACTGAAAGCATTATAAAACACTCTCACTGAAATCATCATCACAAACAATGTCACTGAAAGCATTATAACAAGCACTGTTACAGAAAGCATTATAACAAGCATTGTACTTAAAGCATTATAACAAGCACTCTCACTGAAAGCATCATAACAAGCACTGTCACTCAATGCATCATAACAAGCACTGTCACTGAAAGAATTATAAAAGGCACAGTCCTGAAATCATTATACCAAGCGCTGTCAGTATAAGCATTATAACAAGCACTATACTGAAAGCATTATAACAAGCAATCTCACTGAAGGCATTATAACAAGTCATGTCACTGAAAACATTATAACACGCACTATCACTGAAAGCATTACAACAAACCCTGTACTGAAACCATTATAAAAAGCACTGTTACTGAAACCATTATAACAAGCACTGTACTGAACGCATTTTAACAAGCACTCTCACTGAAGACATTATAGCAAGCACTGTCACAGAAATAATTATAACAAGCACTGTCACTGAAAGCATTATAACAAGCACTGTTACAGAAAACATTATAACAATCACTCTCACTGAAACTATTATAACAAACACTTTCACTGAAAGCATTATAACAAGCACTGTCACTGAAAGCATTATAACAAACATTGTGCTGAAACCAATATGAATAGCACGGTCACTGAAAGCATTATAACAAGCACTGTACTGAAAGCATCATGATAAGCACTGTCACTAAAGTCATTATAGCAAGGACTGTCACCGAAAGCATTATAACAAGCACTGTCACTGAACGCATTATAACAAGTCAAGTCAATGAAAGCATTATAACACGCACTGTCATTACACTGTCAGTGAAAGCATTACAACAAACACTATAATGAAACAATTAGGAATAGAACTGTCACTGAAAGCATTATAACAATCACTATACTGAAAGCATTATAACAATTACTGTCACTAAAGGCATTACAACAAGCATTGTCACTGAATGCATTATAACAAGCACCGTCACTGAAAGCTTTATAACAAGCACTGTCACTGAAAGCATTATAACAAGCACTGTCACTGAAATCATTATAACAAGCACTGTCACTGAAAGCATTATAACAGGCTTTGTCACTGAAAGCATTACAACAAACACTGTACTGAAACCATTATAAATAGCACTGTCACTGAAAGAATTATGAGCACTGTACTGAAAGCATCATAACAGGTACTGTCACTAAAGGCATTATAACAAGCAATGTAACTGAATGCATTATAACAAGCACTGTCACTGAAAGCATTATAACAAGCACTGTGCTGAAAGCTTTATAACAAGCAGTGTCACTGAAAGCATCATACCAAGCACTATACAAAAAGCTTTATAAGAAGCACTGTCACTGAAGGCATGATAACACGCACTATCATTGAAAGTATTATAACAATCACTGTCACTGAAAGCGTTATAGCAAGTACTGCCACTGAAAGCATTATAAGAAACACTGTCACTGAAAGAATTATAACAAGCACTGTTACTGAAAGCATTATCAGAAGGATTGTCACCGAAAGCATTATGAGACTTACTATCACTGAAAGCATCATAACAAGCACTGTCACTGAGGGCATTATAACGAGCACTGTCACTAAAAGCATTATAACAAACACTGTCACTGAAAACATTATAACAAGCATTGTTACTGGAAGCATTATAACAATGATTGTCGCTGAAAGCATTATAAAAGGCACTGTCACGGAAAGTATCATAACAAGCACTGACACTGAAAGCAATATAACTAGCAATGTCACTGAAAGCATTATAATAAGCACTGACGCTGAAAGCATTATACCAACCACTGACACTAAAAGTATTATAAAAAGCACTGTCAGTGAATGCATTATAACAAGCACTGTCACTGAAAGCATTACAACAAACACTGTAGTGAAAGCATTATAACAAGCACTGTCACTGAAAGCATTACAACAAACACTGTACTGAAACCATTATAAAAAGCACTGTCTCTGAAAGCATTATAACAAGCACTGTACTGAAAGCATTATAACAAGCAATGTCACTAAAGGTATTATAACAAGCACTGTCAGTGAATGCATTATAACAAGCAATGTCACTGAAAGCATTACAACAAACACTGTAGTGAAAGTATTATAACAGCACTGTTACTGAAAGCATTACAACAAACACTGTACTGAAACCATTATAAAAAGCACTGCCACTGAAAGCATTATAGCGAGCACTCTCACCGAAAGCATTACAACAAGCACTGTCCCTGAAAGCGCTACAACAAGCATTGTCACTAAAGGCATTATGACAAGTGCTGTCACTGAAAGCATTATGATAAGGATTGTCAGTGAAAGCATAATAATAAGCACTGTCACTGAAAGCATCAAAAGAATCACCCTCACTGAAAGCATTATAACAAGCACTATCACTGAGAGCATTATAACAAGATTTGTGCTGAAAGCATCATAATAAGCATTACCGTTTAAAGCATTATAACAAGCACTGTCATTGAAATCATTATAACAAACATTATAACAAACGCTGTCACTGAAAGCATTATACCAAAGATTGTCACTGGAAGCACTATAAGAAGACTGTCCCTGAAAACTTTAAGAAATTCACTGTACTGAATGCATTATCATAAGCACTCTCAATGAAATCAATATAGCAAGCACTGTCACTGAAGGCAAAATAACAAACACTGTCACTGCAAGCATTATAACAAACAATACCACTGAAAGCATTATAACAAGCACTGTTACTAAAAGCATTATAACAAGGATTGTCACTGAAAGTATTATACTGGTAATGACACTGAAAGTATCATAACAAGCACTGTCACTGAAAGCAATATGACAATGTCACTGAAAGCATTATATGAAGCACTGTCATTGAAAGCATTATATAAAGCGCTGTCACTGAAAGCCTTATAACAAGCACTGTCATTGAAAGCATTATATAAAGCACTGTCACTGAAAGCATTATAACAAGCACTGTCTCTAAAGGCATTGTTACAAGCATTGTCACTGAAAGCATTATAACAAGCACTGTCACTTAAAGCATTACAACAAACACTGTACTGAAACCATTAGAAAAGCACTGTCACTGAAAGCATTATAACAAGCACTGTAATGAAAGCATCATAACAAGGACTATCACTTAAGGCATTATAGCAAGCTCTGTCACCGAGAGCATTAAAACAAGAACTGTCACTAAAAGCGCCACAACAAGCACTGTCATTAAAAGCATTATGACAAGTGCTGTCACTGAAAGCATTATGATAAGAATTGTCACTGAAAGCATTATAGTAAACACTGTCACTAAAAGCATCAAAACAATCACTGTCACTGAAAGCATTATAAGAAGCACTGTCACTGAAAACATTATAACAAGCACTGTCACTAAAAGCATTATAACAAGTACTGTCACTGAAATCTTTATAACAAGCACTGTTAGTGAAAGCATTATAACAAGGATTGTCAGTGAAAGCATTATAACAGGCACTGTTACTGAAAGTATAACAAGCACTATCACTGAAAGCAATATAAGAAGCAACATCAATGAAAGCATTATAACAAGCACTGTAACTGAAAGCATTATAACAAGCTGTGTCACAGGAAGCATAATATCAAGGATGGTCACTGAAAACATTATAACAAGCACTGTCACTGAAAGCATCATAACGAGCATTGTCACTGAAAGCATTATAACAAACTGTCCTGAAAGTATTATAATAAGCACTGTCAGTAAAGGCATTTTATCAAGCACTGTCACTGAATGTATTATGACAAGCACTGTCACTGAGAGCATTATAACAAGCACTGTACTGAAAGCATTATAACAAGCATTGTCACTGGAAGCTTCATACCAACCTCTATACTGAAAGCATTATAACAAGCACTGTCACTGAAGGCATTATAACAAGCACTATCACTGAAAGTATTATAACAAGCACTGTCACTGAAAGCATTATAACAAACACTGTCACTGAAAGAATTATAAGAAGCACTGTTACTGAAAGCATTATAACAAGGATTGTCACTGAAAATATCATAACAAGCATGGTACTAAAAGCATTATAACAAGCAATGTCGTTTAAAGCATTATGACAAGCACCCTACTGAAATCATTATAACAAGCACGGTCACTGAACGGATTATAAAAAGAATTGTCACCGAAAATATTATAACTAGCACTGTCACTGAAAGCATTATAAGAAGCACTGTCACAGAAAGCATTATATCAGGGATTGTCACTGAAAACATTATAACAAGCATTGTCACTGAAAGCATCATAACAAGCACTGTCACTGAAAGCATTATAATAAGCATTCATGGAAAGCATTATAACAAGCACTGTACTGAATGCATTACATTAGGCACTGTCACTGAAAGCATTATAACAACCACTGTTACAGAAGGCATTATAACAAGCACTGTCACGAAAGGCGTTATAACAAACAATGTCCCTGAAGGCATTATAACAAGCACTGTTACTGAAAGCATTATAACAAGGATTGTCACTGAAAGCATTATAGCAGGCACTGTCACTGAAAGTATTATAAGAAGAGCTATACTGAAAGCATTATAACAATCACTGTAACTGAAACCATTATAACAAGTGCTGTCACTTAAATCATTATACCAAGCACTGTCACTGAAACCATTGTAACAAGCACTGTACTAAAAGCATTATAACAAGCAGTGTCACTAAAGGCATCATAAGAAGCACTGTCACTGAATGCATTATAACAAGCACTGTCACTGAAAGCATTATAACAAGCACTGTACTGAAATCATTATAACAAGCATTTTCACTGAAAGCATCATACCAAGCACTGTCACTGAAAGCATTATAACAAGCACTGTAACTGAAGGCATTATAACAAGCACTATCACTGAAAGTATTATAACAACCACAGTCACTGAAAGCATTATAACAGGTACTGTCACTGCAAGCATTATAACAAGCAATGCAATGACAGCATTATAACAAGTGCTGTCACTGAAAGCGTTATAAATAGCACTGTACTGAAAGTATCATAACAAGCATTGTTACTGAAAGTATTATGATAAGCACTATCACTGAAAACATTATAACAAGCACTTTCACTGAGCACTATAACTGAAAGCATTACAAGAAACACTATCCTGAAACCATTATAACAAGCACTGTCACTGAAAGCATTATAATACGCATTGTACTGAAAGCATTATAACAAGCACTGTCACTGAAGGCATTGTAGCAAGCACACTCACTGACAGCATCATAACAAGCACTGTCACTGAAAGAAATATAACTAGCAATGTCACTGAAAGCATCATAACAAGCACTGACGCTGAAAGCAATATACCAAGCACTGTCACTAAAAGTATTATAAAAAGCACTGTCAGTGAATGTATTATAACAAGAACTGTCACTGAAAGCATTACAACAAACAATGTAGTGAAAGCATTATAACAAGCACTGTCACTGAAATCATTACAAAAAACATTGTACTGAAACCATTATAAAAGCACTGTCTCTGAAAGCATTATAACAAGCACTGTACTGAAAGCATTATAACAAGCAATGTCACTAAAGGTATTATAACAAGCACTGTCAGTGAATGCATTATAACAAGCAATGTCACTGAAAGCATTACAACAAACACTGTACTGAAACTAACAACACTGTTACTGAAAGCATTACAACAAACACTGTACTGAAACCATTATAAAAAGCACTGTCACTGAAAAGCATTATAGCGAGCACTCTCACCGAAAGCATTACAACAAGCACTGTCACTGAAAGCGCTACAACAAGCACTGTCACTAAAGGCATTATGACAAGTGCTGTCACTGAAAGCGTTATGATAAGGATTGTCGGTGAAAGCATAATAATAAGCACTGTCACTGAAAGCATCAAAAGAATCACCCTCATTGAAAGCATTATAACAAGCACTATCACTGAGAGCATTATAACAAGATTTGTGCTAAAAGCATCATAATAAACATTATCGTTTAAAGCATTATAACAAGCACTGTCATTGAAATCATTATAACAAGCACGGTCACTGAAGGCATTATAACAAGCATTGTCACTGAAAGTATTATAACAAGCACTTGTCACAGAAAGCATTATAACAAGCCGTGTCACAGAAAGCATTATATCAAGGATTATCACTGAAAACATTATAACAAACGCTGTCACTGAAAGCATTATACCAAGGATTGTCACTGAAAGCATTATAAGAAGCACTGTCCCTGAAAACTTTAAGAAATTCACTGTGCTGAATGCATTATCATAAGCACTCTCAATGAAATCAACATAACAAGCACTGTCACTGAAGGCAAAATAACAAGCACTGTCACTACAAGCATTATAACAAACAATACCACTGAAAGCATTATAACAAGCACTGTCACTAAAAGCATTATAACAAGGATTGTCACTGAAAGCATTATAACTGGTAATGACACTGAAAGTATCATAACAAGCACTGTCACTGAAAGCAATATGACAAACAATGTCACTGAAAGCATTATGACAAGCACTGTCACTGCAAGCATTATAACAAGCATTGCACTAAAAGCATTATAACAAGTGCTGTCACTGAAAGCGTTATAAGTAGCACTGTACTGAAAGTATTATAACAAGCATTGTTACTGAAGGGATTATGATAAGCACTATCACTGAAAACATTATAACAAGCACTGTCACTGAGCGCATTATAACAAGCACTATATCTGAAAGCATTACAAGAAACACTGTCCTGAAACCATTATAACAAGCACTGTCACTGAAAGCATTATAACAAGCACTGTACTGAAAGCATTATAACAAGCACTGTCACTGAAGGCATTGTAGCAAGCACACTCACTGACAGCATCATAACAAGCACTGTCACTGAAAGAGCTATAACAAGCACTGTCACTGAAAGCATTATAAGTAGTGTCACTGAAAGTATTATAACAAGGATTGTCACTGAACACATTATAATAAGCACTGTCACTGAAAGCATCATAACAATCACTGTCACTGAAAACTTTATATCGAGCACTGTCATTGAAAGCATTATAACAAGCACTGTACTGAAAGCATTATGACAAGCATTGTCATTTAAAGCATTATAACAGGCACTGTGATGAAACTATTATATCAAGCACGGTCATTGAAGGCATTGGACAAGCACTGTCACTGAAAGCATTATAACAAGCACTGTCACTGACTGCATTATAACAAGCACTGTCACAGAAAGCATTATCATTATGATTGTCACTGAAAACAATATTGCAACAACTGTCACTGAAAGAATTATAACAAACACTCACTGAAAGCATTATAACAAGCACTGTACTGAAAACACTATAACAAGAAATGTCACTGAAAGCATTATAACAAGCACTGTCACTGAAAGCGTTATAACAAACACTGTCACAGAAAGCATTATAATTATGATTGTCACTGAAAACAATATGACAACCACTGTCACTGAAAGCATCATAACAATCACTGTCACTGAAAGAATTATAACAAACACTGTCACCGAAAGCATTATAACAAGTACTGTACTGAAAACATTATAACAAGCACTGTCACGGAAAGCATTATAACAAGCACTGTCACTGAAAGCATTATAACAAGCACTGTCACTAAAAGCATTATAACAAGCACTGTTACTGAAAGTATTATAACAAGGATTGTCACTGAAAGCATTATAACAAGCACTATCACTGAAAGGAATCATAACAAGCACTGTCACTGAAAGCATTATAACAAGCACTGTACTGAAAGCATTATAACAAACACAGTCAATAAGGGCATTTTAATAAACACTGTCACTGAATGCATTATAACAAGCACTGTCACTGAAAGCATTATAACAAGCACTGTACTAAAATCATTATAACAAACATTGTCACTGAAAGCATCATACCAAGCACTATACTGAAACCATTATAACAAGCACTGTCACTGAAGGTATTATAACAAGCACTATCACTGAAAGTATTATAACAAACACTGTCACTGAAAGCATTATAAAAAGTACTGTCACTTCAAGCATTATAACAAGCACTGCACTCAAAGAATTATAACAAGTACTGTCACTGAAAGCATTATAACTAGCACTGGACTGAAAATATCATAAAAAGCATTGTCACTAAAGGCATTGTGATAAGAACTATCACTGAAAGCATTACAACAAGCACTGTCATTGAAAGCATTATAACATGCATTATCACTGAAAGCATTACAACAAACACTGCGCTGAAACCATTATAACAAGCACTGTTATTGAAAGCATTATAACAAGCACCTGTACTGAAAACATCATAACAAGCACTGTCACTGAAGGCATTATAGCAAACACTATCACCGAAAGCACTTTAACAAGCACTGTCACTGAAAGACCTACAACCAGCACTGTCACTAAAAGCATTTTAACAAGTACTGTCACTTAAAGCATTGAAACAAGGATTGTCACTGAACACATTATAATAAGAACTGAAAGCATCATACTAAGGACTATACTGAAAGCATTATGACAAGCACTGTCACTGAAAGCATTATAACAAGTACTGTCACTTAAAGCATTATAACAAGGATTGTCACTGAACACATTATAATAAGAACTGAAAGCATCATACTAAGCACTATACTGAAAGCATTATGACAAGCACTGTCACTGAAAGTATCATAACAAGCACTGTCAGTGAAAGCTTTATAACAAGCACTGTCACTGAAAGTATTATAACAAGCATTGTCATTTGAAGCATTATAACAAGCACTGTACTGAAACCATCATAACAAGCACGGTCACTGAAGGCATTATAACAAGCACTGTCACTGAAAGCATTATATCAAGCACAGTCACTGAAAGCATTATAAAAAGCACTGTCACAGAAAGCATTATAATAAGGATTGTCACAGAAAACAATATAACAACCACTGTCGCTGAAAGCATCATAACAAGCACTGTCACTGAAAGAATTATAACAAACACTGTCACTGAAAGCATTATAACAAGCAATGTTACTAAAAGCATTTTCACAAGCACTGTTACTGAAAGCATTATAACAAGGATTATCACTAAAAGCATTATAACAAGCACTGTCACTGAAAGCATCATAACAAGCACTATCACTGAAAGCATTATAACAAGCACTGTCATTGAAAGCATTATACCAAGCACTGTCACTAAAAGCATTATATCAAGCAGTGTACTGAAAGTATTATAACAAGCACTGTCACTAGAGACTTTATTACAAGCATTGTCATTGAAAGCATTATAACAAGCAATGTCACTGAAAGCATTATAACAAGCACTGTACTGAAAGCATTATAACAGGCATTGTCACTAAAAGCATCATACCAAGCACTGTACTGAAAGAATTTTAACAAGCACTCTCACTGAAGGCATTATAACAAGAACTATCACTGAAAGCATTATAAAAAGCACTGTCACTGAAAGCATTATAACAAGCACTGTCACAGAAAGCATTATAACAAGGATTGTCACTGAAAACATTATAACAAGTACTGTCACTGAAAGCATCATAGCAAGCACTGTCAGTGAAAGCATTGCAACAAGCGCTGTCACCGAAAGCATTATAACAAGCACTGTCATTTAGAGCATTATAAAAAGCACTGTCATTTAGAGCATTATAACAAGCACTGTGCTGAAATCAATATAACAACCACGGTCACTGAAGGCATTGTAACAAGCACTGTCACTGGAAGAATTATAACAAGCACTATCACCAAAAGCATTATAACAAGCACTGTCACAGAAAGCATTATAACAAGGATTGCCGATGAAAACATTATAACAAGCACTGTCACTGAGAGCATCATAACAAGCACTGTCACTGAATGCATTACAACAAGCACCCTCACCGAAAGCATTATAACAAGGATTGTCACTGAAATCATTATAACAGGCACTGTCACCTAAAGTATCATAACAAGCACTGTCACTGAAAGCACTATAACAAGCACTGTCACTGAAAACATTATAACAATCACTGTACTGATGGCATTATAACAAGTACTGTCACTGAAAGCATTATAAAAATCACTCTAGTGGAAGTATTATAACAAGAATTGTCAGTGAAGGCATTATGATAAGCACTATCACTGAAAGCATTACAAAAAGCGCTGTCACTGAAAGCATTACAAAAAGCGCTGTCACTGAAAGCATCATAACAAGCACTCTCACT
Organism: Panulirus ornatus; assembly: GCF_036320965.1. NCBI lineage: Eukaryota > Metazoa > Arthropoda > Malacostraca > Decapoda > Palinuridae > Panulirus > Panulirus ornatus. The sequence continues at coordinate 21,760,956 of NC_092252.1, read as the reverse complement.
GAAAGCATTACAACAAACACTGTGCTGAAACCATTATAACAAGCACTGTCACTAAAAGCATTATAACAAACACTGTCACTGAAAGCATTATAACAAGCACTGTTACTGAAAGCATTATAACGAGGATTGTCACTGAAAACATTATAATAAGCACTGTCACTGAAAGCATCATAACAAGCACTGTCACTGGAAGCATCATAATAAGCACTGTCACTGAAAGCATTATAACAAGCACTGTTACTGAAAGCATTATAACAAGGATTGTCACTGAAAGCATTATAATAAGCACTGTCACTGAAAGCATCATAACAAGCACTGTCATTGAAAACATTATAACAAGCACTGTCACTGAAAGCATCATATCAAGCACTGTCACTGAAAGCATTATAACAAGCACTGCACTGAAATCATTATAACAAGCACTGTCACTAAAGACGTTATAACAAGCACTGTCTCTGAAAGCATTATAGCAAGCACTGTCACTGAAAGCATTATAAGAAACGCTGTACTGAAAGCATTGTAGCAAGCATTGTCACTGAAAGCATCATACCAAGCACTATACTGAAAGCATTAAAACAAGCACTGTCACTGAAGGCATCATAACAAGCACTATCACTGATAGCATTATAACAATCACTGTTACTGAAAGCATTATATCAAACACTCACTGAGAGTATTATAACAAGCACTGTACTGAAAGCATTATAACAAGTACTGTCATTGAAAGCATTATAACAAGCACTGTATTGAAAGCATTATAACAAGCATTGTCACTGAAAGCATTATAATTAGCACTGTCACTGAAAGCATTACAACAAGCACTCTCACTGAAAGCATTATGAAAAGAACTGTCACTGAAAGCATTATAACAAGGATTGTCATTGAAAGCGTTATAACAAGCACTGTCACTGAAAGCATCATAACAATCACTGTCACCGAAAGCATTATAACGAGCACTGTTACTGATAGCATTATAGCAAGCACTGTCACTGAAAGCATTATAGCAAGCACTGTACCGACTGCATTATAACAAGCTCTGTCACTGAAAGCATTATAGTAAACACTATCACTGAAAGCATTACAACAAGCACTATAACGAAAGCATTATAACAAGCTCTGTCACTGAAAGCACTGTACTGAAATCATTATAACAAACACTGTCGCTGGAAGAATTATACCCACTGTCTCCGTCAATGGACGTACAATAGCAATATTCATTGTCATAAGCATTATGACGTAAGCCCCCATCCTCTTAGGTGAGAGTAAATTCAGTTATTTTAACCTTTCTTCATATGTGAGGTTTCTAGTTCCAAGAATCATTTTTATCAGTCATTTTTGTACTCTGTCTAAACCATCTATATCACCTGCATAGTGTGGAGCCCAGAAGAGTACCTCATAATCCAAGTATGGCAATAATACTCTAGTAGTCTTATTGATAACAGTCATATCGATGAACCCTACCATCCTATTAACCTTATTGCACATTTTCTAATACATTGTTACCGCGGCTTAAGATCCTTGCTCACCAGTACCCCTAAATCTTTGTCGCATTCTGTTTTACCAATAGTAATAAGGTCCAGTTTTTAATCATTGTTCCTGTCTTTACTCACACTAAATTTTGTGCATTTATCTATGTTGAATTCCATTTTCATGTTCCCGTCTATTCTTATGATCTAAGTTCCTCTTCAAATTCATTGAATTTTCATCTAAGTCAATTACGGCTCCTACTTTTGTATCATCGGCAAATGTTTTTAAGTCGTTGGTTATTCCCATATCCAAATCGTTAATATATACAACGAACAAAAGCGGTCCCAAGACTGACCTCTGAGGAACACCACTGGCTACATTGCCCCAGTCCGTTGTAACTCCGTTAAGCCAGGACCTAATCCAATTAAATACACAACCCCCGATGCCGTGTGCCGCTATTTTTCTAAGCCGACGCTCATGAGGAACTCTGTCAAAGGCTTTACTTAAGTCTAAGTGTACAGTATCATAACTCTTACCTTGATCAACAGTTTCAAATCCTTCCTTAAAGAAAGAGAGAAGGTTACTGAGACATGATTTCCATCTTGTAAACCCATGTTGAGAGTCCCTTATATCATAATTCTCCAAGTTTTCCCATATTTTGTCCGCTATAATTGATTCAAGAAATTTTCTCACAACAGATTCCAAGCTGATAGGACGGTAATTAAAGGCAATGGATCTATCCCTTACTTAAAGATGGCAACGACATTTGCTGTCCTCCATTGCTTAGGAACTACGCCTGATTCCAGACACTGTTTAAATACATTTGAAAGCGAAACACTTACTTCCTCTTTACATTCTTTCAAGACCCTCACATAAATACCATCTGGCCCAGGCCTCTTGTTTATAATTTTAATCGTTCAATTTATTTCAAGATTTATTTTCATATCGCATTGCGAGAGCAGAGCTCACGAAATTGTACAGATTCAGAGAGGCAAAATTTAAAACAAAATTGCATCTCTACAAAGCATTGATACGTCCATTAATAACTTACGCCCTAACAGTTCTTGAACTCACAGCCAAAACCAATATCCGCTCCCTACAAATAAAACAAACCTTTACGCTGGATTATGAACACCAAATGGCACGAGTTCACCAGGAACACAGAACTCCATGAAAGAAAGCGCGACTGCCTCCACTGAACATCTGTCGGAGAAAACTTTACGAAAAACCAGTGGAGCGTTTCGAACTCCACCATTACTCCTGGATAGTATTCTTCAACAGTCTCTTAGGAATAGATAATCCCAACAGTCTATTCAGCATTCCACTTGGACACTATCCAGATCCCATTTATGAAGACTTAAAAGCTGAAACTTATAAAACTTACAACCGAATTCGTGCAGAAAATGTCATGGCAAAATCAGTCAATCGTCAGAGATATGATCCCTCTCCTCCTTTACCCACCCTTAAAAAAGAACAGTAACTACCCCTTCCTTCGCCTTCCACTCATCAGCCCTGTCCTAGCTAACCCAACAACGCAATGCGCCTCTTACCTAGCTCTTGCACTTTCCTCTCACACATTTCAATCTCACTATCAATAAATGTACCAGAATGCGATTGGATAGGTCCAGTTTTCTCCCTAACCTTCGTACTTTACACTTGAAAAAATCCTTTTTGCGTTGTGTTTTGCTTCGTTAGCCATCATAATTTCGTACTTTCATTTTAGTCCTCCTACCCTCTGAGTTTACCATTCTCTTCAACTGATTTAGCTGATCAGTAGACTACGTTTCCCCGCGTTTTATCTTGCACAAGCCCTTCTTCTGCCCTGCAAGTTGTTTTCATTAATCATCAAACCATTTGGGATCATTATTGTTGATCCTATGTTGCCTATATGGAATGTTCAATTCTTGTCTGTTTTTCAACGTTATTTGGATCCTTTGTACAGACACTTCCACGCTCTTAACGGTCTCCCCTGCCTCACCCACACTTGACCTGCCACCACCGCTATGCTCATCTGAGTCTCTTTGCTGACCTGACCCCACACCACCTGCATTACTTGGTCCGTCTGACCTCACCTCACCTTCATGTAGTCACACCCAATCAACACAAACAATGTATCTATGTAACCCAGCAAAGTTGGCCTTACGAAAGTCGGGAACGAACATTTGATTCTCCTTATTCACGTCTTTCATTATACTGAATCTTATTTCCTTATGATCACTATTATCTGACTATCCTTCCACCTTAGCTTCATGTATATGGTCCCTCGCAAACGTGATGTGTTAGAAAACAATCTTGGACTGTCTCCATACATTCCTCTGACTCAACATCTCTCGTATCATCTTCCCAGTTCATTGTACTGAAGTTTAAGTCACCTACAATACAACTTACATTTTGATCACGTCTTCCTAACTTCGTCCCATAAAAATTTCCCTCAGACTATCATATCTGAGGGGGGGAGGTTGTATAATATTCCTTGCAATAATGTTTCGTCGTTTTCATTGATTTCGACCCAAATCGATTCTCTTTTTTTTTGTTGTTGTTATTTTGGTGTTACTTGTGTTACAGCTCTTAATGGCAACATATAGTGCTACCACACCTCCTCTCCTATCAGTCGTATAAAGTTTGAATCCATCAATAGAAAATTCAGACGACAGATCCCTTTCTTCTACTAACATCCATGTTTCAGTTAAACATACAATATCTATAGACTCGGTGCTAACCATCGCCCTTAAGTGATCCATCTTTCTTAAGCTCCTACAGTCTGTATGGTATAAAGTAAGTCCTTTATGATTGCTTACATTATCTCCCTTTCTTTTCTTGTATTTCTTGACCCTTCATTGACGAGGCTTTTCTTGGCATATGTATCCCTGACGCCTGACCCCTTTCACCCTCCTTCCCTGACCCAAACCCTCTGACGTAAACAAAAGACCTAACCCACCCACATACACATGTATGTACATAAACGCCCACACACGAGCATACACATACATATACATTTCCATGTATACATACATATACGTACGCAGACATATACATATATACACATGTACATATTCATGCTTGTTGCCTTAATCCATTCCCATCACCAACCCGCCACACATGAAATACCATCCCCCCCCCCTCCCCCTCCAGTATTGTTTCTCATAGAAGCACCATAACAGTAGTCACTATCACTTTTTGTACCAGTATGCGTTACTGAAAGCATTATATAAAGTCACTATAACTATAGCATTGTATAAAGTCACTATAACTATAGCATTGTATAAAGTCACTATAACTATAGCATTGTATAAAGTCACTATAACTATAGCATTGTATAAAGTCACTATAACTATAGCATTATGTAAAGTCACTATAACTATAGCATTATGTAAAGTCACTACAACTATAACATTACAGCAATGATAACGATCACTGGGAGCACTATTACAACAGTTACCATCACTGAAAGCATTATAACAATAGTCGTAATTACTAGAAGCATCATAACAATGCTCACCATCATCAGAAGCTAATATCATAGCAATGTTCACTATCACTAAAACTCACCCATCATCACTACATGCATTGCAGCAACGGTCATTATCAATAGAGGCATAATAACAATAGCCTCTCTCACTGCAAATATCATAAGTCACTATCACTTGAAGCATTATAGTCACCATTATTGGAAGAACTGCAACAATAGTCATCATTATTATGATCATTATAGCAAGTCACCAGTAACGGTGGAAACATTATAACCATAGCAAGCATTATAACAATACTCACTACTTGATATCAATGGTAGTGTCATAATGATCCTAATTACTGAAAGAGTTGTGACAATCGTCGTCAGAATCATTACAGCAATCCACACTATCACTGCAAAATTATAACAACAGCTACCATCACTAGAATCACTAAAATGATACTCACTATCGCTGGAAGTATAATGACAACAACGTTGTTCATTATCACTGAAAACATTATGACAAGTCACTATCACTTGAAGCATTATAACAAGTCACTATCACTAGAAGCATTATAACAAGTCACTAACACTGGAAGCATTATAAAAAGTCACTATCACTGGAAGCTTTATAACAAGTCACTATTACTGGGAGCATTATAACATGTCACTATCGCTGGAAGCATTATAACAAGTCACCATCACCATCACCATCATAATGAATTACTAACACTGGAAGCATTATAACAAGACACTATCAATGAAAGCATTATAATAAGTCACTATCACTGGAAGAATTATAGCAAGTCACTATCACTGGAAGCATTATAACAAGTCACTATCACTGGAAGCATTATAACAAGTCACTATCACTGGAAGCATTACACAAGTCACTATCACTGGAAGCATTACAACAAGTCACTATCACTGGAAGTATTATAACAAGTCACCATCACTGGAAGCATTTTAACAGGTCACTGCCACTGGAAGCATTATAGCAAGTCACTGTCACTGAAAGCATTTCAACAAGTCACTATCACTGGAAACTTTATAACAAGTCACTATCACTAGAAGCATTATAACAAGTCACTATCACTGGAAGCATTACAACAAGTCACTATCACTGGAAGCTTTATAACAAGTCACTATCACTAGAAGCTATATAACAAGTCACTATCACTGGAAGCTTTATAACAAGTCACGATCACTGGAAGCATTATTACAAGTCACTATCATCGGAAGCATTATAACAAGTCACTATCACTGGAAGCATCATAACGAGTCACTGTCCCTGGAAGCATTATAACAAGTCACTATCACTGGAAGCATTATAACAAGTCACTATCACTGGAAGCATCATAACGAGTCACTGTCCCTGGAAGCATTATAACAAGTCACTATCACTGGAAGCATTATAACAAGTCACTATCACTAGAAGCATTATAACAAGTCACTATCACTGGAAGCATTATAACAAGTCACTATCACTGGAAGCATTATACCAAGTCACTATCACTGGAAACATTATAACAAGTCGCTATCAATGGAAGCATTACAACAAGTCACTATCACTGGAAGCATTATAACAAGTCGCTATCACCGGAAGCATTATAACAAGTCACTATCACCGGAAGCATTATAACAAGTCACTATCACTGGAAGCATTATAACAAGTCACTATCACTAGAAGCATTATAACAAGTCACTATCACTGGAAGCATCATAACGAGTCACTGTCCCTGGAAGCATTATAACAAGTCACTATCACTGGAAGCATTATAACAAGTCACTATCACTAGAAGCATTATAACAAGTCACTATCACTGGAAGCATTATAACAAGTCACTATCACTGGAAGCATTATACCAAGTCACTATCACTGGAAACATTATAACAAGTCGCTATCAATGGAAGCATTATAACAAGTCACTATCACTGGAAGCATTATAACAAGTCGCTATCACCGGAAGCATTATAACAAGTCACTATCACTGTAAGCATTATAACAAGTCACTACCACTAAAAACATTATGACAAGTCACTATCACTGGAAGCATGATAACAGTATTCACTATCACTGGAAGCGTTATGACAATATTCATTATCACTGGAAGCATGATGACAATATTCACTATCAATGGAAGCATGATGACAATATTGAATATCATTGGGAAGCATGATGACAATATTCACTATCACTGGGAAGCATGATGACAATATTCACTATCACTGGAAGCATGATGACAATATTGAATATCATTGGGAAGCATGATGACAATATTCACTATCACTGGGAAGCATGATGACAATATTCACTATCACTGGGAAGCATGATGACAATATTGAATATCATTGGGAAGCATGATGACAATATTGAATATCATTGGGAAGCATGATGACAATATTCACTATCACTGGGAAGCATGATGACAATATTCACTATCACTGGGAAGCATGATGACAATATTCACTATCACTGGAAGCATGATGACAATATTGAACATCACTGGGAAGCATGATGACAATATTCACTATCACTGGGAAGCATGATGACAATATTCACATCACTGAAGCTATGACATATCACTATCACTGGGAAGCATGATGACAATATTCACTATCACTGGGAAGCATGATGACAATATTGATATCATGGAAGCATGATGACAATATTAATATCATGGGAAGCATGATGACAATATTCACTATCACTGGGAAGCATGATGACATTTACATATCACTGAAGCATGATGACAATTCATACACTGGAGCATGATGACAATATTCACTATCACTGGGAAGCATGATGACAATATTCACTATCACTGGGAAGCATGATGACAATATTCACTATCACTGGGAAGCATGATGACAATATTCACTATCACTGGGAAGCATGATGACAATATTCACTATCACTGGGAAGCATGATGACAATATTCACTATCACTGGGAAGCATGATGACAATATTCACTATCACTGGGAAGCATGATGACAATATTACTATCACTGGAAGCATGATGACAATATTCACTATCACTGGGAAGCATGATGACAATATTCACTATCACTGGGAAGCATGATGACAATATTGAATATCATTGGGAAGCATGATGACAATATTCACTATCACTGGGAAGCATGATGACAATATTCACTATCACTGGGAAGCATGATGACAATATTCACTATCACTGGGAAGCATGATGACAATATTCACTATCACTGGGAAGCATGATGACAATATTCACTATCACTGGGAAGCATGATGACAATATTCACTATCACTGGGAAGCATGATGACAATATTCACTATCACTGGGAAGCATGATGACAATATTCACTATCACTGGAAGCATGATGACAATATTCACTATCACTGGGAAGCATGATGACAATATTCACTATCACTGGGAAGCATGATGACAATATTCACTATCACTGGGAAGCATGATGACATATTCACTATCACTGGGGAAGCATGATGACAATATTGAATATCATTGGGAAGCATGATGACATATTCACTATCACTGGGAAGCATGATGACAATATTCACTATCACTGGGAAGCATGATGACAATATTCACTATCACTGGGAAGCATGATGACAATATTCACTATCACTGGGAAGCATGATGACAATATTCACTATCACTAGGAAGATTTCTTGAGATTAAAGCTGCAGATAATGTTATAAACCTAAGATCTATTTAGACCCTTAAGACTCTCAAGCGATAGATTACAAACTACCTTCACTAACACCATACACACATAGTGTTAATATTCATAACACTGTGTGACTAGAACCACACACACATAGTGTTAATATTCATAACACTGTGTGACTAGAACCACACACACATAGTGTTAATATTCATAACACTGTGTGACTAGAACCACACACACATAGTGTTAACATTCATAACACTGTGTGACTAGAACCACACACACATAGTGTTAACATTCATAACACTGTGTGACTAGAACCACACACACATAGTGTTAACATTCTTAACACTGTGTGACTAGAACCACACACACATAGTGTTAACATTCATAACACTGTGTGACTAGAACCACACACACATAATGTTAACATTCATAACACTGTGTGACTAGAACCACACACACATAGTGTTAACATTCATAACACTGTGTGACTAGAACCACACACACATAGTGTTAACATTCATAACACTGTGTGACTAGAACCACACACACATAGTGTTAACATTCTTAACACTGTGTGACTAGAACCACACACACATAATGTTAACATTCATAACACTGTGTGACTTACTTTTTACGCACGCCCAAACATCTCCAGGTGACATATAATGTTACGATCATGATTATTCAAAGAAATGTTAGCATGTGTTAACGTTAACCTGACACAAGATCATTGTATCTCTGACCAACACAACGCTTCATACTGACCAATGTGTGTTGGTGTCGCCTCTGATGATCAGGTGAAGCAGCAACGTGGGTAATAACATGGTAAGCCACACTCCACTGTACAGCTACGGACGAACCTCCCTCACTAGCTCGGTTGTCATGAATTGTTTACGTCCGTTGCCATAGCGACACAACCCACGGAGTGTTCTTTCACGTCTTCTATTAATTCAGGGAAACATCATCTGTCGACGAGATTTTAAGAAACTCCAGATCATTTCAATGTTAAACAGGCGTTTCCCCAAACAGAACGAAATAGATTATTATTCATTACGTCAATAACTTCTATTTAGTGCGCAATGTATAATTTCTGCAAAATCTAATGAAAGCTGTCACGATTAAAGCTTGATTAAAAGTGTTATCTTATTTTCACAATCAATTATTTTTGCGTTTGTTGTCTCAAGTAAATCATCGAGCGACTTCGTCTACTTTACCCGATATCTGATCACTGATGGAGGGTTTCGTGGGCGCGACGTATGGTTGTGAGCTGTGTATTGCGCGCCAGATATAACCTGTCTGTGATCTTAAGCAGAGGAACTTTACTGATAATTGTAGGACTCACAACACCTGCTACGCGACACATATCGCCCGAGACCATCATGTCGAAAATGGTGCTTAAAGACATGATAAACCTGACCCGTATACACCTTAACCATGTTAGACGCACCGATGTACCGCAATGTCTCTTAACAGGTAAGAATCATATGATATAAACATCATGAGACGTGTATATAAAATTATTCATGTGACAACTGATTTAGGATGATCACAGTATAGGCCTCCTGTACAATGGTTCTTACAATCGATGTACCACAGTTACTGTAGGCCAAATAATGTTAATACGACTCTTACTGAAAACATCAGGTGGAAGCTGATAGGTGTTGTGTTGCCAGTCATATTCAATGATATATATATATATATATATATATATATATATATATATATATATATATATATATATATATATATATATATATATATATATATTTTTTTTTTTTTTTTTTTTTTTTGCCGCTGTCTCCCGCGTTTGCGAGGTAGCGCAAGGAAACAGACGAAAGAAATGGCCCAACCAACCCCCATACACATGTATATACATACGTCCACACACGCAAATATACATACCTACACAGCTTTCCATGGTTTACCCCAGACGCTTCACATGCCTTGATTCAATCCACTGACAGCACGTCAACCCCGGTATACCACATCGCTCCAATTCACTCTATTCCTTCCCCTCCTTTCACCCCCCTGCATGTTCAGGCCCCGATCACCCAAAATCTTTTTCACTCCATCTTTCCACCTCCAGTTTGGTCTCCCACTTCTCCTCGTTCCCTCCACTCTGGCACATATATTTTCTTGGTCAATCTTTCCCCACTCATTCTCGCCATGTGACAAAAACATTTCAAAACACCCTCTTCTGCTCTCTCAACCACACTCTTTTTATTACCAAACATATCTCTTACCCTGTTATTACTTACTCCATCAAACCACCTCATACTACATATTATCCTCAAACATCTCATTTCCAGCATATCCACCTTCCTCTGCATAACTCTATCCATAGCCCACGCCTCGCAACCATATAACGTTGTTGGAACCACTATTCCTTCAAACATACCCATTTTTGCTTTCCGAAATAATGTTCTCGACTTCCACGCCTTCTTCAACGCTCCCAGAACCTTTGCCCCCTCCCCCACCACTTCCGATTCCATGGTTCCATCCGCTGCCAAATCCCCTCCCAGATATCTAAAACACTTCACTTCCTCCAGTTCTTCTCCATTCAAACTTACCTCCCAGTTGACTTGTCCCTCAACCCTACTGTACCTATTAACCTTCCTCTTATTCACATATACTCTCAACTTTTCTTTCACACACTTTACCAAACTCAGTCACCAGCTTCTGCAGTTTCCCACCCAAGTCTGCCACCAGCGCTGTGTCATCAGCGAACAACAACTGACCCACTTCCCAAGCTCTCTCATCCACAACAGACTGCATACTTGCCCCTCTTTCCAAAACTCTTGCATACACCTCCATAACAACCCCATCCATAAACAAATTAAACAACCATGGAGACATCACACACCCCTGCCGCAAACCTACATTCACTGAGAACCAATCACTTTCCTCTCTTCCAACGCGTACACATGCCTTACATCCTCGATAAAAACTTTTATCTTCTAACAACTTGCCCCCCTCACCATATATTCTTAATATCATCCACAGAGCATCTCTATCAGCTCTATCATATGCCTTCTCCAGATCCATAAATGCTACATACAAATCTATTTGCTTTCCTAAGTATTTCTCACATACATTCTTCAAAGCAAACACTTGATCAACACATCCTCTACCACTTCTGAAACCACACTGCTCTTCCTCAGTCTGATGCTCTGTACTTGCCTTCACCCTCTCAATCAATACTCTCCCATACAATTTCCCAGGAATACTCAAAAAACTTATACCTCTGTTATTTGATCACTCACTCTTATCCCCTTTGCCTTCGAACAATGGCACTATGCAAGCATTCTGCCAATCCTCAGGCACCTCACCATGAGTCATACATACATTAAATAACCTTACCAACCAGTCAACAATACAGTCACCCCCTTTTTTAATAATTTCCACTGCAATACCATCAGAACCCGCTGCCTTGCCGGCTTTCATCTTCCGCAAAGCTTTTACTACCTCTTCTCTGTTTACCAAATCATTCTACCTAACCCTCTCATTTTGTATACCACCTCGACGAAAAACACATTATATCTGCCACTCTATCATCAAACATATTCAACAAACCTTCACAATATACACTCCATCTTCTCACATCACCACTACTTGTTATCACCTCCCCATTAGCCCCCTTCATTGAAGTCTCCATTTCTTCCCTTGTCTTACGCACTTTATTTACCTCCTTCCAAAACATCTTTTTATTCTCCCTAAAATTTAATGATACTTTCTCATCCCAACTCTCATTTGTCCTCTTTTTCACCTCTTGCACCTTTCCCTTGACCTCCTGCCTCTTTCTTTTATACATCTCCCACTCATTTGCATTATTTCCGTGCAAACATCGTCCAAATGCCTCTCTCTTCTCTTTCAATAATAATCTTACTTATTCATCCCACCACTCACTACCCTTTCTAATCTACCTTCCTCCCAGGCTTTTCATTCCACAAGCATCTTTTGCGCAAGCCATCACTGCTTCCCTAAATACATAGAGACATATACATATACACCCATGTACATAATTCATACTGTCTCCCTTTATTCAATCCCATCGCCACCCCGTCACATATGGAATAACAAGACCCTCTCCCCAAATGTGTGCGGGGTAGCGCTAGGAAAAGACAACAAAGGCCACATTCGTTCACACTCAGTCTCTAGCTGTCATGTAATAATGCACTGAAACCACAGCTCCCTTTCCACATCCAGGCCCCACACAACTTTCCATGGTTTACCCCAGACGCTTCACATGCCCTGGTTCAATCCATTGACAGCACGTCGACCCCGGTATACCACATCGTTCCAATTCACACTGTTCCTTGCACGCCTTTCACCCTCCTGCATGTTAAGGCCCCGATCACTCAAAATCTTTTTCATTCCATCTTTCCACCTCCAATTTGGTCTCCCACTTCTCCTCGTTCCCTCTACCTCTGACACATATATCCTCTTGGTCAATCTTTCCTCACTCATTCTCCCCATGTGACCAAACCATTTCAAAACACCCTCTTCTGCTCTCTCAATCACACTCTTTTTATTACCACACATCTCTCTTACCCTTACATTACTTACTCGATCAAACCACCTCACACCACATATTGTCCTCAAACATCTCATTTCCAGCACATCCACCCTCCTGCGCACAACTCTATCCATACCCCACGTCTCGCAACCATACAACATTGTTGGAACCAATATTCCTTCAAACATACCCATTTTTGCTTTCCGAGATAATGTTTTCGACTTCCATTCATTCTTCAACACTCCCAGAATTTTCGCCCCCTCCCCCACCCTATGATTCACTTCCGCTTCCATGGTTCCATCCGCTGCCAAATCCACTCCCAGATATCTAAAACACTTCACTTCCTCCAGTTTTTCTCCATTCAAACTTACCTCCCAATTTACTTGACCCTCAACCCGACTGTACCTAATAACCTTACTCTTATTCACATTTACTCTTAACTTTCTTCTTTCACACACTTTACCAAACTCAGTCACCTGCTTCTGTACTTTCTCACATGGATCAGCCATCAGCGATGTATCATCAGCGAACAACAAATGACTCACTTCCCAAGCTCTCTCATCCACAACAGACTGCATACTTGCCCCTCTTTCCAAAACTCTTGCATTCACCTCCCTAACAACCCCATCCATAAACAAATCAAACAACCATGGAGACATCACACACCCCTGCCGCAAAACTATATTCACTGAGAACCAATCAGTTTCCTCTCTTCCAACACGTATACATGCCTTACGTCCTCGATAAAAACTTTTCACTGCTTCTAACAACTTGCCTCTCACACCATATACCCTTAATACCTTCCACAAAGCAACTCTATCAACTCTATCATAAGCCTTCTCCAGATCCATAAATGTTACATACAAATACATTTGGTTTTCTAAGTATTTCTCACATATATTCTTTAAAGCAAACACCTGATCCACACATCCTGGATGTTTTGCCTCTGAGTGAAAAGAAGCTCAAGGGTAAAGGGGAAGAGTGGTTTGGGAATGTCTTGGGAGTAAAGTCAGGGGTTAGTGAGAGGACAAGAGCAAGGGAAGGAGTAACACTACTCTTGAAACAGGAGTGGTGGGAGTATGTGATAGAGAGTAAGAAAGTAAACTCTAGATTGATATGGGTGAAACTGAAAGTGGATTGAGAAAGATGGGTGATTATTGGTGCATATGCACCTGGGCATGAGAGGAAAGATCATGAGAGGCAAGTGTTTTGGGAGCAGTTGAATGAGTGTGTTAGTGGTTTTAATGCACGAGACCGGGTTATAGTGTTAGGTGATTTCAATGCAAAGGTGAGTAATGTGGCAGTTGAGGGAATAATTGGTATAAATGGGGTTTTCAGTGTTGTAAATGGAAATGGTGAAGAGATTGTAGATTCATGTGTTGAAAAAGGATCGGTGATTGGGAATACCAGGTTTAAAAAGAGAGATATACATAAGTATACGTATGTAAGTACGAGAGATGGCCAGAGAGCGTTATTGGATTATGTGTTGATTGATAGGCGCGCGAAAGAGAGACTTTTGGATGTTAATGTGCTGAGAGGTGCAACTGGAGGGATGTCTGATCATTATCTTGTGGAAGCGAAGGTGAAGATCTGTAGAGGTTTTCAGAAAAGAAGAAAGAATGTTGGGGCGAAGAGAGTGGTGAGAGTAAGTGAACTTGGGAAGGAGACTTGTGTGAGGAAGTACCAGGAGAGACTGAGTACAGAATGGAAAAAGGTGAGAACAAAGGACGTAAGGGGAGTGGGGGAGGAATGGGATATATTTAGGGAAGCAGTGATGGCTTGCGCAAAAGATGCTTGTGGCATGAGAAGCGTGGGAGGTGGGCAGATTAGAAAGGGTGGCGAGTGGTGGGATGAAGAAATAAGATTGTTAGTGAAAGAGAAGACAGAGGCTTTGGACGATGTTTGCAGGGAAATAATGCAAATGAGTGGGAGATGTATAAAAGAAAGAGGCAGTGGGTCAAGAGAAAGGTGGAGGTGGTGAAAAAGAAGGCAAATGAGAGTTGGGGTGATATTATCATTAAATTATAAGGAAAATGAAAAGATGTTTTGGAAGGAGATAAATAAAGTGCGTAAGACAAGGGAACAAATGGGAACTTCAGTGAAGGGGGCTAATGTGGAGGTGATAACAAGTAGTGGTGATGTGAGAAGGAGATGGAGTGAGTATTTTGAAGGTTTCTTGAATGTGTTTGATGATAGAGTGGCAGATATAGGGTGTTTTGGTAGAGGTGGTGTGCAAAGTGAGAGGGTTAGGGAAAATGATTTGGTAAATAGAGAAGAGGTAGTAAAAGCTTTGTGGAAGATGAAAGCCGGCAAGGTAGCGGGTTTGGATGGTATTGCAGTGGAATTTATTAAAAAAGGGGGTGACTGTATTGTCGAGTGGTTGGTAAGGGTATTTAATGTATGTATGATTTATGGTAAGGTGCCTGAGGATTGGCAGAGTGCTTGCATAGTGCCACTGTATAAAGGCAAAGGGGATAAGAGTGAGTGCTCAAATTACAAAGGTATAAGTTTGTTGAGTATTCCTGGTAAATTATATGGGAGGATATTGATTGAGAGGGTGAAGGCATGTACAGAGCATCAAATTGGGGAAGAGCAGTGTGGTTTCAGAAGTGGTAGAGGATGTGTGGATCAGGTGGTTGCTTTGAAGAATATATATATATATATATATATATATATATATATATATATATATATATATATATATATATTATCCCTGGGGATAGGGGAGAAAGAATACTTCCCACGTATTCCCTGCGTGTCGTAGAAGGCGACTAAAAGGGAAGGGAGCGGGGGGCTGGAAATCCTCCCCTCTCGTTTTTTTTTTCTTTTTGTTAATTTTCCAAAAGAAGGAACAGAGAAGAGGGCCAGGTGAGGATATTTCCTCAAAGGCCCAGTCCTCTGTTCTTAACGCTACCTCGCTGTTGCGGGAAATGGCGGATAGTATGAAAAAAAAAAAAAAAAAAATATATATATATATATATATATATATATATATATATATATATATATATATATATATATATATATATATATATATATATATATATATATATATATATTCTTTTTTCTTTCATACTATTCGCCATTTCCAGCGCCAGCGATGTAGCGTTAAGAACAGAGGACTGGGCCTTTGAGGGAATACCCTCATCTGGCCCCCTTCTGTGTTCCTTCTTTGGGGAAAAAAAAAAAAAAAGAGGGGAGGATTTCCAGCCTCCCGTGCCCTTCCCTTTTAGTCGCCTTGTACGACACGCAGGGAATACGTGGGAAGTATTCTTTCTCCCCTATCCCCAGGCATAAGAATATATTTTTTTTTTTTTTGCTTTGTCGCTGTCTCCCGCGTTTGCGAGGTAGCGCAAGGAAACAGACGAAAGAAATGGCCCAACCCACCCCCATACACATGTATATACATACGTCCACACATGCAAATATAAATACCTACACAGCTATCCATGGTTTACCCCAGACGCCTCACATGCCCTGATTCAATCCACTGACAGCACGTCAACCCCGGTATACCACATCGATCCAATTCACTCTATTCCTTGCCCTCCTTTCCCCCTCCTGCATGTTCAGGTCCCGATCACACAAAATCTTTTTCACTCCATCTTTCCACCTCCAATTTGGTCTCCCACTTCTCCTCGTTCCCTCCACCTCCGACACATATATCCTCTTGGTCAATCTTTCCTCACTCATTCTCTTCATGTGCCCAAACCATTTCAAAACACCCTCTTCTGCTCTCTCAACCACGCTCTTTTTATTTCCACACATCTCTCTTACCCTTACGTTACTTACTCGATCAAACCACCTCACACCACACATTGTCCTTAAACATCTCACTTCCAGCACATCCATCCTCCTGCGCACAACTCTATCCATAGGCCACGCCTCGCAACCATACAACATTGTTGGAACCACTGTTCCTTCAAACATACCCATTTTTGCTTTCCGAGATAATGTACTCGACTTCCACATATTCTTCAAGGCTCCCAGAGTTTTCGCCCCCTCCCCCACCCTATGATTCACTTCCGCTGCCATGGTTCCATCCGCTGCCAGATCCACTCCCAGATATCTAAAACACTTTACTTCCTCCAGTTTTTCTCCATTCAAACTTACCTCCCAATTGACTTGACCCTCAACCCTACTGTACCTAATAACCTTGCTCTTATTCACATTTACTCTTAACTTTCTTCTTTCACACACTTTACCAAACTCAGTCACCAGCTTCTGCAGTTTCTCACATGAATCAGCCACAAGCGCTGTATCATCAGCGAACAACAACTGACTCACTTCCCAAGCTCTCTCATCCCCAACAGACTTCATACTTGCCCCTCTTTCCAAAACTCTTGCATTCACCTCCATAACAACCCCATCCATAAACAAATTAAACAACCATGGAGACATCACACACCCCTGCCGCAAACCTACATTCACTGAAAACCAATCACTTTCCTCTCTTCCTACACGTACACATGCCTTACATCCTCGATAAAAACTTTTCACTGCTTCTAACAACTTGCCTCCCACACCATATATTCTTAATGCCTTCCACAGAGCATCTCTATCAACTCTATCATATGCCTTCTCCAGATCCATAAATGCTACATACAAATCCATTTGCTTTTCTAAGTATTTCTCACATACATTCTTCAAAGCAAACACCTGATCCACACATCCTCTACCACTTCTGAAACCACACTGCTCTTCCCAAATCTGATGCTCTGAACATGCCTTCACCCTCTCAATCAATACCCTCCCATATAATTTCCCAGGAATACTCAACAAACATACCTCTGTAATTTGAGCACTCACTCTTATCCCCTTTGCCTTTGCCTTTTGGATGTTAATGTGCTGAGAGGTGCAACTGGAGGGATGTCTGATCATTATCTTGTGGAGGTGAAGGTGAAGATTTGTATGGGTTTTCAGAAAAGAAGAGTGAATGTTGGGGTGAAGAGGGTGGTGAGAGTAAGTGAGCTTCGGAAGGAGACTTGTGTGAGGAAGTACCAGGAGAGACTGAGTACAGAATGGAAAAAGGTGAGAACAATGGAAGTAAGGAGAGTAGGGGAGGAATCAGTGATGGATTGCGCAAAAGATGCCTGTGGCATGAGAAGAGTGGGAGGTGGGTTGTGAGTGGTGGGATGAAGAAGTAAGATTATTAGTGAAAGAGAAGAGAGAGGCATTTGGACGATTTTTGCAGGGAAAAAATGCAAATGGATGGGAGATGTATAAAAGAAAGAGACAGGAGGTCAAGAGAAAGGTGCAAGAGGTGAAAAAGAGGGCAACTGAAAGTTGGGGTGAGAGAGTATCATTGAATTTTAGGGAGAATAAAAAGATGTTCTGGACGGAGGTAAATAAAGTGCGTAAGACAAGGGAGCAAATGGGAACTTCAGTGAAGGGCGCAAATGGGGAGGTGATAACAAGTAGTGGTGATGTGAGAAGGAGATGGAGTGAGTATTTTGAAGGTTTGTTGAATGTGTTTG